>NC_043711.1:71340101-71629180 GCF_006229205.1 Suricata suricatta | reverse complement strand
AATAGCACTGCTAGGGATTTACCCAAGGGATACAGAAGTGCTGATGCATAGGAGCACATGTACCCCAATGTTCATAGCAGCACTGTCAACAATAGCCAAAACATGGAAAGAGCCTAAATGTCCATCACCTGATGAGTGGATCAAGAAGATGTGGTATATATATACAATGGAGTATTACATGGTAATGAGAAAGAATGAAATATGGCCATTTGTAGCAAAGTGGATGGACCTCGAGGGTGTCATGCTAAGTGAAATAAGCCAGGCAGAGAAGGACAGATACCATATGTTTGCACTCATAGGTCTAACAGGAGAACAGGAGAAACCTAATGGAGGACCAGGGCGAGGGGAAGAAGGAAAGAGAGTTGGGAAGAGAGAGGGATGCAAAGCTTGAGAGACTATTGAATACTGAAAATGAACTGAGGGTTGAAGGGGAAGGGGGAGGGGGAAGGTGGTGGCAATGGAGGAGGGCACTTGTGGGGAAGAGCACTGGGTGTTGTATGGAAACCAATTTGACAATAAACTATTTGTGTGTGTGTGTGTGTTCAATTACTTTAATAACACTACATTTACCATGTTATCACCATGGAATGTAAATTCAGGTTAGACAAGAAAATTTTACAAGTGTGATAGCACTCTAGAGTATACCAGAGTTTGTGTATAATGTCTGACCAAACCACCTTGCTGATAAATCACTAATCACTTCAATTATAGGTAACTTGTTAACATTTATGATTCTTACAAAAACAAATAAATTTCATACATTTAAAAAGTGTTTTTCATTTACTTTGCATTAGTACTTATAATACACATTTCTATTTCAAGATGACATTTAAAAGTTATTCTTAAAAAATAAATAAATAAGTTATTCTAATACAACAGCAGCATAAATATAATTCTGCAATTATAAAAAAGCTAAACTGAGACCCATACTTAAGTTATTCTCATGTTTACAAATGATTCTGAAATAAATACTACTTCTAAGCAGCTGTTATCAGCTTTTTAGGTTTGGTTTAAACACACACACATATTTTCAGTTGTGGGGAAGCTTATTATGCAGTATTCCATGCATTGCTCCGAAAGGGTTCTAAGAGCCAACCAGCCCTAAAAACTGAAATACTCAATCAGTCTGCAAAGAAGGCAGAAAACAGTTAAATTAAACAGAATTCCTACATAACATCAAAAGCACGTGATCATCTGCAGCAACCGGGAGAACTTGGGGATTGCCACTTCGTTCTCTCTGTAACTCATCTCATCAGAAGACTTTAAGAAGATGCTTGCTTTACCACTAACAAGTACATTTAAAAGTGATATGTTTCTTTTGTGCTAATTTGACTCCCCTGAATGACCTAGCTAACTGGTCACTAGTTATTTGGTTACCAGGCAAATCAGGTCTGCAAGAAAGGAAACCGATATGTAAATGACGGTGTTATTGTCTGACCCATTCAAACCATTTATTTTCGACATAAACATATAAACTCAACATGAGATGTCCAGAGCAAGCACCACTAACACACCAAGACAGCCTCTCTTCCTCTAAGGCTTAGGTTTTGCCCAGAACTCCTTATACATGGAGTAGCCCACACCAAGCGTCATCGCTCCCACCACCAAGCCTTGGGCTGCCACACACATGTGGATCAGGTGAACAGACATTTTAGTATTTCCCCGGCTCTTCAATTTAGTCCATATCCAACGATTGCTGCAAACCCCGCCATTCTGATGGGAACAAACGGTGCCTCCCTAGCTTTTCGGATAAGCTTGGATCCCTGATCTTCATCATATGAAGAAAGAGAAACATCTGTGCTGGTTGACATAGTGACTGAAGGAATCTGCAATTGACAGTAATGCTCAATCTCCAATCGGTTCTCAAGCTCCAACCAGTTCCTGACAATAAACTATTTTTTAAAAAATACAATGGAATACTACCCAACATCAAAAGTAACAAACTGTTAATACATGCTACAACATAATCTCAAAATAATTATGCTAAGTGAAAGAAATGTGGAAAAAAATGGTACACACTGTATCATCCATTTATATAAAATCCTAGAAATCCAAACTAATTTATAGTAACAGAAAGCAGATAAGCAGTTGTCTCAGCATGGGGATAAGGTGAGATGGAATGAGTGAATGGGTAAAATTACAAAGAGCATGACAAAATTTGGGGGTAGGAGGTGATGGATATATTTTCCTAATTGTAATCATGGTTTCCTGGGTGTATACATATGTCAAAACATGTCAAATTACATACTTCAAATATGTGGAATTTATTATATGTCAATAAAGCTCTGAAAAAATAAAATAAAAATAAAAAATAAATGTGAGGTTTAAAGCATACTAACCCCGAACAACATCCCTTCGCACCATTATTCCAAACTCTTGGGTGGTTTGTGACTTAAGAATGCTTCATAGTTTTCAGATACCTTCATAGGTATCTGTCTGCATTGTGAAGTTGGCAAGTATACATTCACAATGCACCCTTTGGAGAAAGAGCAAAATTCTGTTGATCATGGTCTGAGTATGGCTTTCATCTTTCAGAAGATGACTGAATTATGGAGACAGAGTATGGGCTATTGAGATCTTCTATTTGCACATACTACATGCATTCATATAAACCCTTACACGTTCAAATCTGTTTCTTCCAGGTTTTGTGTTCAAACCCATCACTGACCCCCAGCCCAAGTACCCAACCACCCCACCACCACCACTACCATGGCTGAAGACGCGGACATGCGCAATGAACTGGAGGAGATGCAGCGAAGGGCTGACCAGCTGGCTGATGAGGTGAGGGATGGGACATGGGAAAGGAACAAAGATGGGGAAATGAGTAGTCTGTCTTATTCAGATTCAGGTGGGAAAGGTATTCTAACATCTCAATTAAAAAAAAAACCGGTGGAGTATGATTTTGATATTCTGTACACCTGAGACCTCTGCAGACAGGAATGGTTTGATAAACCTACATACAAGTAATGACTAAGACTAAACTCCCAATTTCTAGGAATCTAGAGAAGTCAAGATTCTATAAGAAAAGCAGTGTCTTTGGATGTCTTACAGTTCACAGTGCGCTGGAGCTGGCCTAATTCTGAGAGCTGATTGTTACATTTTCCAGAATTTTACAAGCTGGTACTAAAATTGAATTATATAAACTGACAATTAAATAGATTATATTAAAATCAAAGGTAATAAATACTCAAAAGTCATCACTTCCTAATTATGTTACTATATTTTTCTACTATCTATGTTCTCAAAGTTCTTGATTTGTGTTGTATCTATAGTGTAGGAATACCATGTAATGACATGTTACTGTACATTTTCCCAAGTTCACCTTCAGTGACACCATGATATAGTTAAAAATCAAACAGGTTAAGAGTATTTCTATCTCAGGAATCTGCATGCACTACAAATCCAGGTTGACTTACTGTTTTATTGATTGTCTAGACTTAAGAAAGTAGAGAAAAGATATTAATAAACTTAAAAGTATGCCCATCTCTAGCCATTACTCTTCAATTAACACACAAAAAAAGGAGGAAATCTTCCAGTATTTGAAAATTTTTATTCTCGTCAGTAAAGAAGTCACTTGCATCATTGACAAACTAGTGAAGTTCCAACATGTCCTCAGTTTCACTTTCCTATTACTCATTAATGTAAATGAAAATATCAGCCAACATTCATGTTAGAACTACACTTGTTCTTTGCAGGTTTGGCACTGGACACAAGAGTTCAGCAAACCTTAACAGGAACTTTCTAGGAGAATCAATTGGCTATATGGAATTTATAATAAAAGATATTATGTATTTTATTATCTACAAATTTAATCCTCTCCATCCCTTATATCAGAAAAATAATAAACTTAAATATATGTATATATTCATATTTTTTTTCCCAGAGAGCTGTTTGTTTAGCATTTACCAGCATGCCACTGCTTACAGCCATTTATTTCAAAAAGCAGCCTCCTGACAGCTCTTCCAGGAAAGTTAACGTTCTTTGCATTCCTGCAGAATCTTGTCCAGAATAAGTTTGTCACTTAAAAGCAAAGCCTTGAGAAATCACGCTGGTTGCTGGAGTCTAGTAGTGAGTTTCAAAGAAACTGAGAAAAAAGCGGCAACGCTGTGCCCGAGGGACCATCGCTGACTTCAGATTTTCCGTCTCACTTTGTCTTATCTAGGATGAAGATAATTGTTATAGCTGTCTTCTATAGGCTAGTTATTTCAAGCATGTTTGATTTTTTTTTCACCCTAAGGCAACAGCTTAATATGTATTGATAAGAACTTCCAATTGTGTTTCTAGGAGCTTTATGAGAAACTTGATGTTAGATTCATCTCAATTCATGAAAAATTATGTTTGTATTTAAAATTCAATATTCCTGGTCCAGGGAGGCCAAATTAGTCGTCTGAGTATTGGAGATAATTTTTCATGCATCCTGCATATGCAAAATTATCTTTTCCAGATTACTTTGTCTTTGATATCAAGATCAGCTTCATATGGTTTTGATTTTAGAAGATCAACTTTAATGTAATTGCTTTAGGGAATCTTATTATGTAGAAAGACTGATAGGAAAGAGATTGCAAATGTGTTTCAGTTATAAACTTAAAAGAACATGTGATAGTAACCCTTTGTGTTTCTCAAGTGAAGAGAATAGTTATGATTTTCCAAGACCTCTGGATTCTGCACTGATAATATTTATGTGGTTTTTTTTCTTTTAATCTCAGTCACTGGAAAGCACCCGTCGTATGCTGCAACTGGTTGAAGAGGTAAGGAGTGGCCATATTTCAAGATAAATGAATCCCTTTTGCTGGCATGTTTTTTTTCCTAGACCCTACTGCCATTTCCTAGGCCGTGATCCCATTGATTCCAGAGCTAATGTAGTCTGCCAGGAAGCCACATTAATGAGGGAGATATCTAGTAGCCATTCAAGTATCCCCTCTCCCTCCCAGCCCTGGCTACCTTTATAGTCTGGGAAGTAGAGAAGGATCGTACCTCCAAGTAAACGCTCCCAAGAAATCTTCATATAAGATTGAATCACTTTAAGCAAATATAAAGGAATTATCTACATAAAAACTTCCCTTCTAATGACTTTGATGCCTCTAAGTCACATCTCATCTTGACATTCTATTTTCACTTAGCCACATATATGACTTTTAAAAATATGTATTCCAATAGATACAACGTTTTCAAAAATTGTCATATTGGGAGTCAGGCACTAAAATTCATGAAATAATAGGAAAATTCTTTGATAAAAGGAATTTCAAGTCCACAACGCAAATATAGAAGTTCTTTTATGTTCCTAACTCCGGACTTAACATCCATTTGCAAGGCATGGATAATGAATCCCAAACTATTTTTAAATGGGTAAAATAGGACAGATAGCAATAATGGAATCAAAAGGGCATTCACAATAAACCTTGCTCTTTCCAATTTGGTAGAGCAGCAGTCAACCAGGAAGAATAAATGGATTAATTGAACTTGTCTATTGGGAGAGATGAAGTGGAAAAAGAATGAGATGGGCTATATTTATCTTAACATGCCTAATAGTTTTTATTCAGTGAAATGCTGTTTTAGTTATTCTTTGAAACTGCTTATCAATTCATGTGTGGTTATCATTTTTAGAGATCTTGCATGTTCTCAAGGAAAATGATTAAATGAGCCTATTTGCCTCATGCTACTGTAAATTGCTTATGCAATGACATGAAAGGAAAGAAAGATCAATTTTATAAGGCTAAAAGGAAGTTCAGCTGCCTCTCACACTTCAGAAGCCAACGTCTTCCCTTATTTCTGCACCTTCAGCTTCTTACTCAGAAATGAAATACTGGCTACATGTGAATTGCCACAGGGAGGTGAGGAGAAGGCAGTGCCATGAGCGCCCCAGGACTCTGAGGGAAGGGTGGGAGGTACACTTAATGAAATCGGTTATCACGAAAAATGAGAATTTGAGCCTGCAATCTAGCACAAATTGGCCCCTATAGGAAGGCAGGCCAACAAAGGAGCCCTTGGCATCACATGAAGCAGCTTTCCATCTCTAAATGAAGAGAAATCTTGTCTTTGCTCTACCCTGGGAACACAACTCATGCAGAAATACTTACGGACCAAGAAGGAGACAGATATTCTAAATCTAAGAGTGCTGTTCAGGCTTTCAGAATTAACGTATTGTCCCCCAACCCATCATGAGAACAAATGAAACAAATTTTCATGAAATTCCCACGTGAGCTCTCATGTTGACCTGAAGGGAACCCACATGTCAGCTGATGTAATTATAAGTCCTTATCACCTTCAACCATAGCCTCCAGGCTCATTTTTCATTTTTGTTTACATGCAAGCAGGTATCAAGTAAATTTCTAAAATACCAGTACTATCAACAATTTGATAGTGTTGAAACACTGCTTATAGTGTGGGGAAATCGTGGAGCAAATGCATCAAATGCATCACTTCAAACTGGCCCCTCACCCATTGGAATCTTTGGGCCAACCAGTATTGTGGGTTTTTTTTGCCTCTTCTTAACTTGCAAGGGGTGTCAACCAGTCTTGAGAAAGTAGTGTCTGCTCTAATTTATTCTGGGAGAAGGAGAGTTTCAAAAGCACTACTGTTTAAAGTAGGATACTTAAATCATACATTTTTGTTTCTTCTAAGGTATTTCTTGATCAAGCATGAAGTTGCATCTTAGTACAAGGAGTGAAACAGAAAAAAGCTAGTTCCTACCTCTAATAAATGAAAGGAGGCTTTCTATCCTCAAGAAATTATGAGCAAGGCATTATTAGAATAGGTTGATTGCTCTTACTTCCACCTGGGTTATTTTATATTGATGGTCAAACACCCCTTATGTCTAGGGCATTGGCTCTTCAGATGATAGTCTGCTTTTCAATCAAAAAAGAAATTCTCTTTAAAGAGAATCAACATTAAATATTCATCAAGGGCAGAAATCATTTTGCAGATACGAGTGCTGAAATACCAGGATCTTGCCCATGATCCCAAAGTGCATCAGTGCTATCTAATTTGAATTGAACTGAATTCTTATTGAAATTTAGTGTCAAAGACAGGAGAGGTCACTAAACTTGCAAAGTCTCCCTAAGGCAGACAATCCCACTTCCAGTTCAGAATATGACTTTGTGCCATCCGTCACTGACTTTAGAGTGTAAAAGAGTGGCAGGTGTAGAAGCTTACTTGTTCATAGGAGCCATTATTGGCATATCAAGGATGCTGTTAAGTTATACAGAAGTCAATTGGGAAAGTTCAGAAAAGCTAGATACCATATACACATAAAGAGATTAGAAATCATATAACACTTGGTTCCCAGCCTAAAGTTGCAAACTGGCTCTTCTGATGGCTGTTCTTCAACAAATATGTTTGGAATTCCTAACTTTGGAGCTCTAGGGAAGATATAAACTGGTATCATGCAGGAAACCAGGTATGAAAATAACTCTCCAAATTCAAGGCCTTACCTGCCTTTGGAGCACAGAAGAGGTAACAATTAATTCTGGTAATAAAGTCATGAATGTCTCTACAGTATATGTTTCCAGGCTAAAAGGCTAACTCTCTGACAATAAATGCTGGAAATGAAATCTACACATGAATGCCGTGGGCTTTGAAAACTAGCCCCAGGAAAGCCCCACTGCTTTAGGGCAGGCCAATTCAGAAACACCACACAGAGCTTTCCTGGAGTCATAGTTACTGAGGCTCTGGAACATCGCATGATTTAAGCATCTTTTCATCCCAATTCAACACTTTGGCAATGAGAAGGGAATAAGCAGTCTAAAGCTATGTCTTTGTTATGCCAGATTCTCTATTAAAACTGGAAAATTAAGGCAGGGCAGTTGTTTTCCCATAGATAGATGTGGGGTCTTTTGGAGTTCTAGCAGTTTAAGATAGTGCCTGGACAGTCCTGGTTTTAGTTCAGATGTGTTCTGCTTTGAGGAAAGATCTCAGAATGATAAAACAAAGACTTAAAAATGTTCTAGAAACATGGTCTTAGTTCATCTGCAAGAAAGAGAAAATAAAAATAGAGAAAGAAAAAGAAAAAAAAGAAAGAAAGAAAAAAAAAATCCTGACATCTCCAGTTCCCTGGTTTTTAGGTAGACAATTTTCTCAGCAATCTCAAACAAACTAAGAATAGAGCTAAGACAAAAATGGAACCACCTTCTCTCATTTCTAGCTATTAAAACATAATCCTCCTTAAGAATAAGAGAAAGTAATATTCTGCCTTCCCTGAAATATTGTCCTCGTCCCTGTGCTTTTCCTTGCATTTCTAGTATCCCCAAAGAAAAATCTAGTTATTTTGATAAAAACTGTCAACAAAACAGTGAAGTCAAATGTAAGTTCTAAAATTTATTGAGAACCTACTATGTGCTGGGTACTATACCTAGAGCCATCCTCATCAAACATATATAATCTAACTTAACCCTTGTAAGTAGCCACCTTTTACTACTATTCTGATCTCCATCTTACCAAGGGAGGAAATTGAAGTATACAGTGGTAACTTGCTTGAGACACCCAGCTACGCATGGGAGAGATGAAATAAAACCCAGGTCTACCTGATCCCAGACTGAACGCCTACACACAGCACTCTCCTTCCACCAGCAAACCTTACCATATTTACTTTTTTTGTTGAGGATTCTGCAAAAACCAAAAGGATCTGAGAAAACAAACACAGCAGCCCATTCTAAACTGATAGAGATTCTATACAAAGTAAATCTTTTATCTGAATTGCTTTCTGGAAATACAACCTCCCATAGAGTTGAAATTTTAGAAATCTTTACTTTCTGAGCTCATTTTAATCTTTATAAGTACTCTGGGAGGTAAGCGAGCTGTTTCTGTCCCTGTCTGACAGCTAGGGAAACTGAGACACAGAACAAGTGACTTGCAATAGAACTACACAATAAGTCTAAAATTCAGAATTACTGACTACCAGATCCCAGCTCTGTCCACCTAACCAAACTAGCTTACTCCGTGAAGCAGTTGAGAAAGCATACACTTGGCCCGTACCTACCTTAGTGCCTGGAGCACAGTCGAGGCTCAATAAATAATCAGTGAATGAATGAGTATAATAATGAACAAATGAGTGAATAAACACCAACCCAGCAACCACCTAGTCTTATCTGGCATCTTTACCCTTATCTTAAATATGAGGAAACATCCTAAAAGGTCAATTGACTGTTTCACCATGTCATGACTAGTTGCTGATTGAGCTAAGAGCACAACTCAGTGTTCCAGACTCCCTGATAGGTACCTGCAGCTTCTATTCTCCCAAATGGGACAAGCTCTTGCTCCTTCACATTAGTTCTGTGAATCATTCCAACACTGAAACATTGAGCACCAAATTGAACAAATGTGAAATTATACATGCAGGCCTCCATAGAAAGTACAACAGAGAGTGTAAACAGATGAGACCTAGACTGCCCAACCTGAAGTCACTAGCCTGCTTCTCACTCCATGTCCCCAGTAGAATGGAACAGGGATTCCATGCATGGCCTTGAGTTGGGTCCTGAGAGGAGAAAATGCTCTCGGAGATGACTCTGTCCTCACCAGTACTTGCCTTGTCATATCCATATGCTTGATTAAGGCCATCTGCTTTTTACAATTTCTTCTCTTAAGCAAAGGCTAAAATTTGTAGGAAATGGGGCACAGAAATTGTTAAATTATAGTTGTGTAGTGTAGACAAATGTGTTCTGGGGTCTGGAATCTTGCTGCTCAGCATGTGTTTGGGCACCAGCAGTATCATTAGATGGTAGAGCTCATTCAAAATGCAAAATCACAGGCTCTTCTATGTGAGACAAGCTGTTTCCTATGCGGGGGATACATATACACTTGAAGGTTTGGGAAGCTTCTGATGGTAGGTGGTAATGACAATATTTTTCATTTGCTTAGATATCCTATTATAGAAGCATTTGCTGAAAGTATTTATTTTACATACACTTAAGTCATACTAACAATAGGCCAGGCGCCAGTCTAGCATGTAGGACATACAGTTTCCCTTCATTCCCATGACAACTCAATGAGGTATTAACTACTATTGCTATATTACAAATGAGAGAACTGAGGCACAGGGAAATTAAAACATGTACAAGGCCCCACAGCTAGGAAGTGAAATCGCCAGGATCCCAGGGCAGAGTCTGGCTTCAGAATCTGTGCTGTCGAGGACCCCTGAAGTCATCCTAAGCTCTGCAGACGATACCCTCACTGCAGAACTAAAGCCTATCAAATCATGTTCAAGAGTAACTTGGCTTTTCCTGTCTAAGAGAGTGAACTATACCTTCTCTGAAATGGTGAGCTTATAAAACCCACAGAAAACAGTTTCAGTGTTCTGTTTTATAGAAGTCCTATTAGAACTAGACTCTTAAATACTATTAAAAATAAATAATAATAATAGTAATAAATAAGTAAATAAATCACCTCTGTTGACCTCCTAGACTAACTTCCCTTTCTTTCTTAGTTCTTAATTTACAATAAATCCCTGGAAAATAAATGGGGCCATGAAAGATGTCTTACTTTTGACCTTATCCTATGGGCCACCATGAGCATTCTTCGAAAAACCAATTAATCCCAACTCCCACTTCCATCCCCCAAAAGGTTCAGGTGGCGTTTGATTTGTTTAATCATAAGGAGTGAAGTCAGGGGTATGAGGTGTCTTTTACAGACTTCTGCACAAAATAACCACAATAAAGCTTGTGACTGAATTTTTTTTCTCACTCTACTACTGTAAAGAATTTTAGATTTCAGAACAGAGAGCCCTTATTTCCCATCGGCCCATCCATTTTCTAAATCTAATAGAACTTTTTCCCCTATAGAGAGAAAATGGGAGGGTGAGTTCTGTTTGGGGCTGTATTTCTCAACCTTTGTGAAGCAATGATCTCTTTTGATCAACCTAAAAACCTCACCCCCAAAGTTTTTTACTTTCCAGTAGGACATTCCTTCCCTATTCACTTAAGGAAACTTCCTGATGTATCATGCCAGAGAAGATTTAGTCTAGAAGATTTTGAAAGAGTTGCTTTCTGTGGTTGGTGTTATAGAAACTATAAGACATTTCTGTATTCCAAATAAAAATCACAGTATAATAATAAGTTGTGTGTTCCAATTCCATGCCAAGCCCCAGCCCCAGCCCTACCCCCATGGAGACTGAGCTATATCCTCCTCTTCTATCCTAAGGATCACTGAGAGAGCAGGTCCATAGGTGACCCCTTCCTCTGATCCCTCCCCAGCCCTTAAGACTCTTGCCTATTCCCTCCCTCTCTTTCCTTTGGTCCTTCTTCATTTTCCATTTCTTAGGCTAATTGTCCCCTTACTGATTTCTCTTTCTCTCTTTTCTCTCTCTAACTCCTTTTCAACTTTGCTACCATTGTTGGAATGTAGAGTAAAGATGCTGGTATCAGGACTTTGGTTATGTTGGATGAACAAGGAGGTAAGTTGAGATTTCTTCAGTAAGAACAATTCCTCATCTGAATAAAGTGCATTTTCAAAAAATTATTTGTGCATACACAGGTGGTCCTTTTGACATATGTTACACACATATATGAGTATAAGGGTTCTAGAATTTTCATCATCTTGCTTTTTTCCCTTTCTTTGTTGAAAATACTGGTAAATGTATGGGAATATTGAGGCCTTCATGACTGATTGGATGTTACGACTCTATTGTATATGTTGGAATAACAGAATTTTAAAGGCAAAAGTTACTTGTTTTGATTTCCTTATAATGGTAGTATTTTGGACAGTTAGAATTCTCTGATCCCTCTTATTCTCAGTTTTCCCCATAAACTTAGTTTTCTTGTAATAATCCCTAGACAGAATGAGAGAATAGTTTATCACATTGTCCATTTCTTCTGACCATCCTAAAGTATCTGGCAGTTTTGATTTCCATGTCACCATGAGAACTCCTTAAGTAACTAGAAGCTGTCTTTAACAGGATAGAAGCTGAGGGAGATCATTGGAAAATGAGAAATTGAACCACTTAAAATATTTAAATTGTTTTTTAAATTATTATGGAAATTCTAGAAGCAATAAAAACCGGAGAATCAAGGAAAATCACCTCTGTACTCTAAAGTGGAATCTAGAAGCGTAATTTTTTTCTCAATGCATCTAGTCATATGGCAAAGTTTATTTAATTCTAGTCACAAGTTACTTGATTCTATTCTGAATTCTTATAATAACAAACACATTTTTGAGAATTTTTCTCATTATTTATATTTTTGAAAACATTAGAAAATTCTAAAGAATCATGAGAAAATTTTTTGAATGTCAAAGATAAAAATGTAAAACATGGGACCCACAAGCCAACTTCAAAAATAAATAAACCTCAAAGCGGGGGAGGGGGAATTGCCATACAGACATACAGACAACAAACATAAGGCATTTCCCTAAAATACAGACAGACCTGCATATCATCAAAGAAAAGAGCAAAACCTACAAGCAAAACAGATTTAAGATATAAATAGTCAGTTTATAAATAGACATGTGAAGCCATGCTTCAGCCAACAACAATAATGAGATGTCACTATTTAGCAGACTGGTGCAAATTTTTAAAATTGATAATCACCAATGTTGTGAGTGTTTTGAGAAAACATAGATTCCTGATGTACAGATAGGCACTGTAGACTGAGAAAAAATTTTGAAGAGTAATGTGAGAATCCTTTACGTTATGAAGTGCACACATCTTTGAACAAGACATTTTATTCCTAACATTATATGTTGTATATATATACACAGCTATAAGAAGAGAAATATACAAGCCTTACCTTTAATAGTATAAAACTGGAAACAGCCTAAATGTCTGTCAGTAGAGAGAGCAACCAAATCAATTATGGTCTGACCATAAAAGAAATATTCTGTAACCATTAAACTAAATGAGATAAAGCTTTGCCAACTTCTGAGGAATTAGGGTAGGACACAGAGGAACTAATGGAAGGTATCATTTGGGATCCTCTGGGAAGTAAATGATGAGAATCAGAAGTGTTTGAGATCTATTATGGACACCTGTGATGGATCAAGGGCAGAGGAGAAAGAGTAGACCAGGACAGCCAGTCAGATTGATAAAGGTCTGACACTTGGAAGAAGAATGGAGGGGAGGAGGTTTGGGGAGGAGGAGGCTGAGACTGCAATGCTGCTCTAAAAAGTGTCAGCCAGGCTGACGGGGAGCCCAGTAGCTAAGACAATCAAATGACAGCCCCATGATGGGCAGGAATACATCATCTCTAGTGATTCCATTGTGTTCAGCCGTAGGCTAGAAGTATCCCAGGGAGAACATGGTCTCCATGTAATTGCTTTGGCGGATCCCATAGGTGCATCAGCTAGAGATGTGAACTAACTACAAATTCCCTCTAGGAGAGAGTTCAGCGGGGAAGGTTGGCGGGGAGAGGGGGACACATCCTCATGACTGTCATATAAAGACTTTTGTTTCCATATTATTTATTTGTATCAAACTTTGTTAATAAATAGATGCTAACCATGAAAAAAAATTAAGAGAAAAAATTTTTAAAGCAATTTAACATCAACCCTCACACTTCCCTGCAATTTTTGAAATACAAATTGTCAAAAGGTATATGCACATAAGGGAGTCTAGTGAAGTACTTGTGTTTTGAAGGAATTATAATAGTGTGGCAATCTTCAGAACTCCCCAAATGAAATTGCTGTAATTGTGAGACTTGCTAGCTTGGTCTGTGTAACAATGTTCCAGATTTTGAAACTCAGGACACAACAAATCATTCTTTTTTAAAGTTAAACAGCAGGTGCCCATGTAGAAGAGCAGTACCTCATTTCCAGAGCTAAATTGTTACATATATACCCAAATAATTAGGTGTTCCATCTTGTTAACTGTTTTTGTCAGTAATTTGTTTGTGAAGGGGGTGGAAAAGGGAGCATGATAGGCAAAATAATACATACAAGTGTGGAATCAAAAAGAGAAAGTGGGGAGCCTGGAAGACTTAGTCGGTAGAGTATAAAACTCTTGATCTTCAAGACCCACATTAGGCATAGAGCCTACTTAAAATTAAAAAATAAAATAAATTTAAAAAGAGAAAGTGAATAATATGCTTACTTGAGTTGCAAACTTCATTGCACTCTGATGAAGAAAATCTAGAAATAGAATTTGCCAAAATCTCCCTATAAAAATATTTTATTCATAAACACAGATGATTCCCAGGAACATCTATATATTATTCTCTGAGAAGGAAAGCAGGATAGCAGATTCCCCTCCCCCCAAGATAGTTAATGTTCTCAGGTCAAACATTTCATTTGTGGCCACATCATAGTAAAGGCTGAATTCTTCCGTTAAACATATTTTCTAATAGCTGTGGTTTTACCGGATGCATGGTAATTACCTTGATATTGAGAAAAAAACATGCAACTGTAAAACCTCCAAAAGTAAGTGGCTTCTGCCTGGTCTTAAGTGGGACCCACATTCCATTTATACTATAAAGTGATTAGGACCTTTTAAAATGACAGATGAGCATATCTTCACAGCTATCTTCACTGCTATGGTAAATGCATTTTAATTCTGTGTATGCTGTGTTTAATTGTTTAGATCAGTAACTGCTTTAAAATGTCTCTCCAGTATGTCTAGTAATTGTGTCTATGCCTCAACACCAAAAATGTTGATTGCTTCTTCCCTGGACAGGAGTTTCAAGAAATAGACATCCTTGTAAAGAACCATTCCAGGTTGTCCGGCTAAATGCTTGCACTCGGCAATTCTTTATGGGATTCTTGTTTTATACCCAGGTATCAGGAGACACCAAGGAGCACTGAGCATGACAGATGGCCCTGGAAATGCACTGAGTCCTGGGACTCTTATTTCTCTAGAAAGCTTGTCTCCAAGCGAAATCCCCATGAAACCACCTCGTCACTAATGTGGGCTGATTTAACCTTTCACCTCCGTATCTCTTGTTCCTTTTGTTGATCTTTGCTGGGTTGTATGTTTCTTTCAATGCTGAAGACTCGGCCCTTGAGAAAAATCCCATGGGATCAACTCTAAACTAAACAGTGAAATCTTTGACTTCTGCCTGGCAGAGTAAAAGCAAAGTAAGGCCTCTTCCAGAATGATTGCCAACTTTCTTAAAAGGTTCATGGCAGTACAAAGTAGCACTTGAGAAAACATTCTTCTTGCTAAAGTCTACACACCAATATTGTTATGAATGACTAAAGCTGCACTGTTTAATATGGTAGCCACTAGCTACATGTGACTGTTTAAGCTTATTTAATGAATTTCCATAGGCTCATCGATGCTAAGGAAAATGAAAATCATGTAGGCAGCATCTGGTAACAATATACGTATTCAGGAAGGCTTGCACACTGGGTCAACAGCATTGACATCTTGCTATTCTTCTACCATTTGTTTTTAAACCAGGCTCAGGATTCTAAGGGCCTCATGTTGCCTTACTTAAATAAGATTAGCAGAAAAGATCTCTAAACTTAGATTCCTGAGCATCCTGCCCTTGGTGGATCTATCACAAATACCCAGTCATCCCAACATGGTGAAAGAAAGTACTGTCTCTTGCCCCAACATATAGTATCATCCACTGGAATACTTCTCCTAACCTAAAATGTTACTGTATTCTCAGTCTCTAAGAAGAGACAGAAAACAGCCAGAAAGCAAGCTTGGGGAAGTAAGGAGCAATCAACTATGGACAATACATTACATCAGCCAGTCAGATGCTGCTGTCCACCCTGGAGCAGAATGAGGATATTGCTTATTTTCAAGGATTTGCTGAGGTTTCTCACAGAAATCCACTGAATTCTGTGAAGTTCCAATAGGCCAAACATCCACAAACATAACACAGTAAACTCTAAAAATGAAAAGTTAGAATACCTATGACAAAAATGGTTCCACATGTTTTTAATTAGGGGTTTGGCTCATAATTCGGTAAAAGGATCAATTCAACCAATATTGGTAGCTATACCATAATTTTCTGAATCAACTTTTCCATAAGAGCTTCAGTATCCCTCTCTTAGCTATGACCTTTGCCTAGCAATCTGGCAACCCATGATAGAACCCAGCTCTTACGAATACCAATTGGGAGCAGCCTGTTTATTTTTATATTTTAATATAAAAATTTTCTGGTTCAGAAATATACTTGTGGACCAATTCACATTTTTATTTTATTACCTTTTATTTCTATTACCGCCTAACCTCTGGGGCCACAGTGGGTGGGGCTCCTGAAATGTTGTATTTTTAGCCAAAATACTAACTCAAGAGAAACTCCTTGGGAAGGACAAATGCCTGAATATTATGCCATAACCTGTGTGTACTTCAGCTGGCATTAGTGAAGTGCAGCACGCTTTCCCTCTGAGTCCAGATGCTCCTTCAACCCCATCCCAACTCCGCACTCCAGGAAGCTTTTAGCAATTATTCCATTGGGATTTCTGTCTGAACTTAACCTGGTTCTCTTGACAATGCTGGGCTGCCCCTCTCTCTCCCAATCCCCTCATTCAATAGTTAACTTTTTTTTAATCTGCAGACTAGTTTATTACATTCTTTCAAGGGAACTAGAATGAAGTCTTTAGAAGGTACAAAATCTGGAATGCAAAGAGTTGCCATCCTTTTTTGTTTTTTGTTTAGTCTTTTTAAAGATTTGTCTTAAAGACATTACTATACCTTTACCTACTCAGCAAAAGGTCACCGGCACAACACTGTTATTTCTTCCAGCGATCCAATGCTAGAGAACACCTAAATTTTGCCATCCTCCATCATTTGAGGAGCATAGCATAGGTAGCAGATTCCAAAGAAGCTGGATTCTATCCTTTGCCCCACAAAAGAGAACACAATGAGCTCTTGTTTTCAAATGGACAGTCTCCCCAGTTTGGGTCAGTAAAGAACTTAATCTTTGTTTTTTTAACATGATAATCTTCACTCCACAATTTAATATAAAATAGCTTTTAAGTGATTATTTATACTCTTAGACTGGAAATGTATTTATCAATTTTATTCCAATCAAGCTTTTATTCCCAGAAGCATGCGTACATGGAAATGTAGATGAAAAGAAGGACGGAAGTATAATTAGGTTTTGTAACTAGACAGCCATTGCAATGCTGGTTTCCTTTAACGATCTTAAAAGCTGTTTTAAAAAACCCTTTACTGAACATGTAATTTACTCAATCTGGTGACATAACTGTTGAAACATTAATCAGGTTAGTGAATGTAACCTTGGCAACTAGAAGCACAAGCTGGTTTTATGGCTATCGATCTATGTCTCAGATACATTCAGGTCGGCTTTGCTGAGAGTGGGGACTCTATGTTCCAGCCTGCCACCCCTCCTCCAGAGACCCAGGCATTGGTTTTCCCGGCTATCTGCCTGGGTTTGGGATCTAACATGCCCCCCATTGTATAGACTGGGAAATCAAGTGAAATGCTTTCCAGAATTTTCATAGCCAGTAAGTCATAGGATGAAAGAGGAATTTAAATGTTGTGGTACATGGCACATTATTCTGCTGATGTTGCTTTTTTATTATTTATTAACAATGTCTATGAATTAAGTATTCAAAACCCAAAACTGCCCATGGGTTACCTTTGGATGGACAGCCACTACCAGGGGGAAAAAGATCTGACACCCACTGCTAATTACCGCTGTAATTATTATTTTCTCCAAAGAAGATTGATTCTATTTTCTACCCTTACCTGACCGAGGATGCTTAAAGCCAAAAGACAGAGATCGTTAAAGTTGAAGCAGAGACCTTCTCTAGGAGCATGAAATCTGAATGCCTAAAACATAAACTAACACCCTGTTTTTCTTTCTCTCGGGTTTCACTGGTGTCTGAGTAAGTGAATATGCTGTGCTGTTTTCCTGGACACCGAGAACCAAACAGGCCTACCTGCCCCATCCCATCATATCTGAATTACAAACTATTTTGAGCATCGTTTCTGTTCGTTTCCTTCCACCTGTGCCTGTGTAGGGCAGCAGCGCCAGTCTACGGCAATGCATCCTCCTGGACCACGCATTGTAATATCTTTCTCTTTCAAATTCCGTTCCACATAGTCATTTCTCATGTTCTGTTGGAAACCCCCAAAAAATTCATTCCACACTGTCATCCCTTTGTCCTAACCAGAACAACTCGATCGTGTCGAAGAAGGCATGAACCATATCAACCAAGACATGAAGGAGGCCGAGAAAAATTTAAAAGATTTAGGGAAATGCTGTGGCCTTTTCATATGTCCTTGTAACAAGTAGGTACTGGGTACCAGCTCTAATCTGTGGCGTCCAGTTTTCTTTCTTTCTTTCTTTTTCTTTTTTTCTTTTTTAATGTCAAAGTGAATGTCTGAAGTTTTGTCTTTTTTTTCTTTGTCCTTTTCCATCTGCTTCATTCTGTGGGGATAAAATACTTGTGTTTAATCAGAACAACTGGAACGCATTGAGGAAGGGATGGACCAAATCAATAAGGACATGAAAGAAGCAGAAAAGAATTTGACGGACCTAGGAAAATTCTGCGGGCTTTGTGTGTGTCCCTGTAACAAGTAGGTGCTGCCTGCCTGCCTGAAGCTTTGGTTTCCCAAGGCCCATCTCCAAGCCTTGACACGCTCATTCCTGCCAAGCACAGAGGCAGGATGAGCATGTGGCATGCAGAACAGATCAATACCGTCTCCAATGTATTCATCTCATAGCATAGATGATATTAGTGGGAGTTACTGTTGATGCATTAAAAATCAGGCATACTACAGTGAAAAATTCACTGTCAGCAACTTTTATTGACGAACATTTCAACATTTTCCAGAAAGTGTACCTTGAGCCAGAGACCAGCCTCAAGAAAGAGGCACCCAGGGAATTTTCTTTTCCCCAACACCAAAAGCCAAAATTGCAGAGTTAGAAAAAACTGGGGGATGAGTTTGGAAGTCGAGAAACGCATATGTCATGGTTTGAATTTTTCGGAAGAAAAAGAGACCAGTAATTTGGCCTAAGCAAGCATCCGTAAGATGCAAAGTATGACAGAGATCCCCCTGCCAGTTACCCAATCTGCCCGGTGATTAGGCTATTAGGGTTAGCCACAGCTGAACCCACCTCAGAGGCCATGAGCCCTTCAGCAAGAAGTGCTCAAGCCTTACTCAAATTGGACCCATCCCTCTAAATTCTTCCTCTTGGAAGATCCACCCGTACACTGACTAAAATGTTGAAATGTGTAGATTTTGCATGCACGATATCACAAAACATTCAACTGTCCTCCAGGTTCGGCAACGCTTTTTTGGAATGTAGCAGAAATGTGACATGTGGTTATAAAGGTTTGCAACAGAAGGAACCTGAAAATGAGGGTTCTGGAAGATAGTCTCATTTGACTAGCAGCGAAAAAAAATGCATGAGTGGATTGTCCAACATGCATTTGGAAAATTAAACTTGTTACCCGATCTCCCTCATCCCTCCCACCTCCCTTTGAACAGAAGCCTTTTTCCTAAAAGCTCTCCTGATCCTAGCATTTAGAACAGCAATTGATGTCATTTCTAGCTGACTATATGACCATTCACATCCTTTAAACTTTGAGGCTGATTTTAAATATCCCACTTCCTGTTTAGGAGGGGGAGGGGCTCAATTTACAAACAAATTTAAAACTGTTTTTAAAAGAATGATCTGCAGTAAAGCCTGATTAACTGGAATCTAGCTAACTGGAACCTTCAAATGTATTGATACTTTCACTTCCTTCCAGTCTTAGTAAAAAGAGACAATTGAACAAAGTGGGGGCGGAAATCACATGAGAGACTTAAAATGGTTTTCCTTGAAGGGCAATCTGGGAAGTTTTCATTCTCTCTGTCTACATCTTATAACTTCCATACCCAAGGGAACCCAAACAAGAGTTGATATTCAGAGGAAAGGCCATCAGGCACATCAGGAGAAACTAAAACCAAGGGAAAAATCAGTCATACTCACTACCGAAAGACTCAAAGGCAGGAAAGTGGCTTGAGAATCTAACAGATAGTCAATGATCACTCATGAAACAAAATTTTCCCCCATGGCATGCTGTTATTTAAGAAAGGCATTTAGTTCACCAATATTACACGTTCCAGTTAGTCAGGATTTACCTGTATATCCTTTTCAGTGGCCACTTGTCACCCCAGGTGAGATTTCCACCTGTTTTGTGATGAATTCCAACAGAAACAATTTCCCCATTCATCAACTGTGTGGAGAGAGTGTGGAGGCAGGCCCCACTCTGGGATGGATTCTAATGTTCAGATGAAATGATGGCCCCTGTGAATTCCACATAGTAGTTGGCACTTATTCCTTATTGGACAAGAGACCCTAACTGAGCTTCAAAGCTTGACTGAAGTGTTCCCTATTGTGTGTAAATAATGCTTTAAAAACCATGTGTCACAACGCAGTGGCTGGTGGCGCCCTGGACTCTCTGAGGGCTTCGCCCTGTCTCAGCATGTTTCGAAGGACTATGATAGATGTACGGCAGTTATGTGAGTCTATGTGCAGCATTGTGGGTGCAGTGATTCGCCTTCTTTCAGAAACGCAAACTTTCCCACCCCCTTGACTTGGCCAAAGATGGTATACCAGACATTTTACATAGCAGAAAACATCACAAGGTCCAAATAACTTCTTTTAATGTGAGGAGGGAGGGGCTGGGGGTTGGAGAAAGACAAAGCCAGACTCTGAACTCTATTAAATTGGTTTTTGGATGCTGTCCCACTGAGTGGGCCCATGGCTCTTTAGCACAGTAAATTCTGACAGCTCTGAGGGCTATGACATTATACACTAGATAGTGGGAGTTGCTGAAATTCCATTTGTACAATTTTCCAATTTATCTCCAGGGTTGCTTGGTCCTCAATCTGCAAATATTAGTATTAAAGCCAGTTTTAATAGATAGCTGTGATTTTCTAGTGCAACCAAAAAAAGGGGGGGGGTTAAATTCTGGTGTCTTATAAGGGAAAATGTGAACATGGGACCAAAGAAAGTTCTCTTGTTTTTGGATGAAAAAGCGTATGGTTTCTACTATGCAAAGAACCTAAACACATCTTTGATTGCCTTAAATTCCAACACACCCACCAAAACATGCTGCACATGTTTCTATTGGGCACAACAGGTATGCCTGGATTTTAAGTTTATCTCCAAGGCAGCTCAGTGAAATATGGCCCATGGAGACCATACCAGTTCCAGACCACTCTCCCTGTCACATCCCAAGATAGCCCGAAGTAGGAGTTTGTAATCACTCCCACCTTGCCCCCTCTCCCCAGCCTGACAAAGAAGCTATTGAACCTGCGTTTCAAATCCTCATGAAGGCTATTACTGTCCTGCTAGTGCCTTTTTCGAGAATGATCAACTCCTGGAGTAGTTTGGCTTAAATGAGAATGCTTCACTTTCTACTCATGCCTGTAGCTGGTGCATGAAGAAGACATAGAGGGATTTCCTTTTCTGGTGCTAGATGGCTTGTTCTCTCTTCTATTTTCCTGCATTCATTTCACTATGCCTCTTTTACTTTTTGTCTCTGTGGACAAAGGTTTGTACATCAACTAGATGTATGTGACTGTTTGGAAGTACCGATATATTATCTAATTCAGATCGCTCTAGAGGCAACTCAAAGACCACCACCCTTGGCCAACCACCAATCCTTTATGTCCTTCATGCAGAGTTGGAATAGTTAATTCCACACATGCGTTGGGGGGGAAATTAAAACAGGGAATCTGCATGAGGGTGTGTAAAAACTCGGTCGAGTGTGTTTTTCTTGATGACAGTGTGTTGCTGTGGTGTGATGTACACACTCTACTTGGCAGTCTTGTTATGTGTCTGTCTGCCAGTATGTTTTTCTGTGTGTTTTGTGTCTCAAAATATAACCATGCCACTGAAATAGAACTGAATGTCCTCCAGCTACCTTAATCTTTGTCTTAAATCCAATGAAACTGCAAAAACAAACCAAAACAATAGCAACCTTTGGGCAAAAGTTTCAGTCTCGACAATTGCAATTGGCTCAATTGGAAATGAAATACTGAGTAGCTGAGGCATGGTGGTGGCCAACTGTTTGGGTCCAGATTATGATATATCGGTATTCTCTAATGCCTCAGAATAAAACCCATTTGCTTGGTTCGGTTCTTCGCTTCAAGAGGTAACCATTGTTGTGAGCTTGATGCTCCACCCCCTTGCCTTGTCACTCACCCTCTCTTTTGCATAGGCTTAAATCAAGTGATGCTTACAAAAAAGCCTGGGGTAATAATCAGGATGGAGTGGTGGCCAGCCAGCCTGCTCGTGTGGTGGATGAACGGGAGCAGATGGCCATCAGTGGTGGCTTCATTCGGAGGTGAGTCCTATAGCAGTTACCTATCGTTGAGTAACAAATCACCCTAAACTGAGTGGTTCTTGAAGCAACAACCATTTTACTGGTTACTTATAAATATGTGTGTTGGCTGGACAGTTCTTCCAAGAGCCCCTCTTGGGCTCCCTTATTACGTGCAGATGGGTGCAGGATCACCCAAAATGTTCTTACTTGTCTGGTGGTGGTCTGGGGCAGGACACCTCCATTCTGTTCTGTATTGCCCCTCCAGCAGAAAAGTTCTGGTTTCTGGGGTGGTGGTGGCAGCATTCCAAGGTGCAGGTTCCAGTGCACAAGCATTTACCAAGCCTTGTGAGGTTTGTCAGTTTCATCAGCCAAAGCAAGTCACATGACCACATCCAGTATCAATGCGGCAGTAAACAGGCATCTCACTCCATAAATTTAATTGAACAGAACTTACTGAAGAGATTGTTTATAGAGGCATGGTCAGGGTTAATAACAAGCAGTAGTAAAGCACTTGTGGACTAGCAGCAGCAGGATGAGTCTTAGAGGGACAGGAGCTGTTAGAACCTGACCATAGTTACACTGTGGGTGAGAGACTATAGAGAAATGCAGCTATTGCAAAATGAGCAGGAAATGAGAAAGGGAAGTAAATGCTCCCATTCGTCTCTCCTCTTGCCCTCCAGTATTTCATTGGTCACCACCAAAGTCTACTGAAGCTAGAGGGTAAGAGAAGCTGGGGGATGCAGTTGTAGAGAAGCCAGCATCTCTGGGGAGAGAGCAAAACTGGTCAAACAATGGATCTAGGGGTACAAATAGAGAATAACAAGCATGCCTGACTTCTTACTTCCTTTGAGACCTGGAAGCAAAAGCCAACTTAAATACCTATTTAAAAATCTCAAATTACACAGATCTGCCTATCCAGAACTCCACTCTCAGGAGACTAGGAAACAAAACAATAGTGACAAATTTTCCTGTTGTTAAAAAGAAAAGGAAAAAGAAAAACTATCCCTTTATAGGCTACTATGGAACTCAGCAGTGACTAGGGTACCATTCACTAGAGTAGTATACAGATAGTTATACATCTATTTCCAGACCATTGTAGCTGATATTACCAACCAATAATCCAGATTCAAGCGACAGCTTACTGTCACTTAGCTTTAAGGTTTAGATATCTATATAAAGCCTCATAGTTGACAATTCTATTCTTGTTTCTGTCTGCTCCTAGGGAAACTAGACCAAGGGTTCTCAATCCTGACTGCACATTGGAATATCCGAGGCTAATTTTTTAAAACGTCAGTAATTGAGCCTAACCTACACCACCTGAATCAGAATCTCTAGTAGTGAGATCCAGGCATCTGTGGTTTTTAAAGCTCATGTCATTTGTTGAGAATCATGCAACCAGAAGTATGCCTTAGCTGTTGATGATCAATAAAATAAATTTTTATGTAAAAAGGCTAGGAAGCTCTCCTTTAATTTCCTCTGGCCTACTCTGATTTAAAAACCTTAATGAGCCAGTCAACACTGGAAGTTACCATGGGAAATGTGTTTTACCCCTCTGGACATTTTTAGCCTATCACCATCTGTCGTGGTAAAATGTTAATTAGCCAGAACATTCTAGAATGAATACTCCATTTACATTAAGAACTACCATCTTTGGAACTTTCAAGCTGAGTTATGTAAAACACAGCAAGATGGTAAGGCACTTTGAGAGCCAACTCCTTCCTTCCCAAAATGGGACAATAATCTTTCATTGCAATTTTTTCTGTTGAAATCGGCCATTCACAATGTCACCAAAACCCTCATTGCATTGAAATCTGAGGCAATAGAAATCATTTTGAACAAGTAGCTCCCTTTGGAGTTCTTGGGAGCAAGCCAGATTAAGGGGAAGACTGTAATTATCATTACCCTTCCCATGGATGTTGGGCCCAAATGGGGAAGAACATTAGCAGAGAAATTCCCTGACTTCACACAATCAGCCTTTTCTTTCGTTCTAAATTTAACTCTTGGAGATGTCGGTTGACATTTCAGAAGGAAAATACAGTTTCTAACTAGTTCCATCTTCATTCTCTGACTTGCAATCCTCTCAACTAAAATGACTTTATTCTTAAAGAAATGAAAACTGAGATAAACGTATGAAGAGAGGAAACTATGAGCTGGTGGAAATAAGAGAAGTAGATACATTCATCTATTTAATATTGCCTTCATTAAAAATAGAAACTCAAGGGCTCAAAAATGAAACTTAAGTATTATTTTCTAAAGTGGGGGTGCCTGGCTGGCTCAGTTGATGGAACATGAGACTCATGATCTTGGGGTTGTGGGTTAGAGTCCCACATTGGGTGTAGAGATTACTTTAAATCTTTTTTTAAAAAGTTTTTAAACTTTTATTTATTTTTGAAAGATAGAGAAACAGAGAAAGAGCAAAGAAGGGGCAGAGAGAGAGGGAGACACAGAATCTGAAGCAGGTTCCAGGCTCTCAACTGTCAGCTCAGAGCCCAATACAGGGCTTGAACTCATAGACCATGAGACCTGAACCAAAGTAGGCCACTTAAGGGGGTATAGCTCAGGGGTAGCGTATTTGACAGCAAAGTAGGCCACTTAACCAACTGAGCCACCCAAGATTACTTAAAATCTTTTTTTAAAAATTACTTTCTAATGTATAAAAGCTAAAATGTCCTCATACTAAACAGAGTAAAGGTGGATAGGATTGATACCTAGCAGTCTACAGATTTTCCCTAAGCTTTGAGTCCTTGGTATTTGAGATTTTTCTCACTTTCTGTCTTCTAAAAATTGAATTTTGATTCCCAGGGTAACAAATGATGCCCGAGAAAATGAGATGGATGAAAACCTGGAGCAGGTGAGCGGTATCATTGGAAACCTCCGTCACATGGCCCTGGATATGGGCAATGAGATCGATACACAGAATCGCCAGATCGACAGGATCATGGAGAAGGTAAGCTTGTGGCAGTTAACAAGTTTCCATTGTTCATTACTTCTTCTGAAATAACCACTGAAGAAGGCTGAAGGACATAGTAAGCCCCTCAAGCTGTGACATTGGGTTCAGCCACACTAATAGATGGAAATTTCCCCCTTATTTTCTATGACAAAAATTCACCAACATATAAGTAAACAAGAGGGTAGAGTCTAGCAGATATTCCTATTTCAAGCATTGTATTAGGCAGCAAAAGACATAAATATGAGAAGGACATCATCCCCACTACTGAGAAACTCACAGCCTATAGGAGGCAGTGAGCCTCCAGACAAATTTATATAATTTACCGAGAAAGCCACACATAAAATTCTAAGTAGGGTTAAATGAGGAAAGATTTCAAAAGTTAAGTTATGGAACAATCTCCGAAAAAAAATTCAAATTGAGTCTTGAAGGTTGGTTAGGAGCTTGTCAAGAGATGATATAGGAATAGAATCAGGAAATAAGGGAAAGAATACTTTAGTCTAACCAGGAAATGAATATGAGCTTTGATTTTATAAATTCCAAAGCTTTCATGATAGTTCAAAAAGGCCCAGATTCCTTTTCTAGTTCAGCAGTTCACATGTCCAGCTCTCAAAATAGAGACCATAATCTGATGAAGTTGAGTTCACACGAGGACACCAGATGTGGCTCTAGGACTGAACTCCCTGGTGTCAACAAGAGGCATAAGGAAAAGTAGAGAGAATAGAATGGGAAGGGATGGGTTTGGGGGCTTGAGAATGGAAAAGAACAGAAAGAAACACTGGGTAGCTTTTATAAAAAGATTTGGGGGACAAAAACCCAATATCCCACACATATAAATCTGATATACTTTCTATGATCTTGTATTCTGCCCCTCCTCAATCAGTAGAGTCTTGAATATTGCTTATAATCTCTTAAAATGTCAAAATGACAACAGGAAGGAACAGATACTTTATAGGTTTAATGGTCTTCATGCATCTATAATAAATTCTAGTTGGTTAATCTTATATTGTATGAGTTTATTCCCTTGGAGATGTTGAAGTTTTCAGCCTGAAACCCTGAGTTTCTTTTAAACAATTCATTCCACTTTGGTGAGCAGAGAGAGACGCTTTGAATCAGAAGGCTAAATACTAAGTTTCTTGGAACCGAAGGCTTGAAAAAGGAAGGAGTAGACATAAAGGGAATACTTTGCCTTATTGTGCTCTATGTGCCCCATATTAAAAATATCTGCTTGCATAATATTTTGCCTGATCAATATTGAGCTACACAAAGGTCAGTGTTGGTTAGCAAAAAGCTTGTGCTTTGCTGACTTTTACACGTCATGACATACTTATCCTTGTTAAGAGCCTTTGATATGCTAAAGCTTTTAAAGCTGTGCAAATCAATAGATTTTAGAACAATATTGAGAGTTTCAAAAAGCACTGGAGCCAACACAGACTGACCTATCCATTATGGTTCAGAAAAATGAACTAAGAAATAATTGCCGAACCACCTTCCATCAGGAAATGATTTGAAAAAACAAGTAGTCCTTTTCTGTCAATGGATCCAATTTACTCACGGATGTAGGGAGATAATGTACCTCTAACTCAATTTGAGTTCCAGAAGGAGAACTTTTACTAAGAGAGAGGGGTCAAACCCTTATTGATGGACTTGGACTTGAAGTACAAAAAAGTGTTCCTGGAAAGGCAAGTGGCATCTTAATTTTGCCACTTTGCATTTCTAGCTCTCTTCTCTAGGGAAAACCTTTCATTTGGGGCCCAATTTACTACAAGGGCAAAGACGTATGCAGCTATGAGGTGTAATTGAAAGGCAGGCAAGTGGATAGGAAATAACCGTTATGATTTGTACCATCCTTTTAAGTGTGGACTTGCTTAAGAAGGGAGAGAGGGGTCTAGTTGCCTTCAAATAACCAACCTTGGTCTTACTCCCAAAATCACAACCTAAACATGATTAGATAGAGTCCATTTCAACCCAGCATTGCCCCAAATGATACACGTTATATGAGCCGCACAATTATTAGTAGACTTCCACCTTCTCATGTAAGTTCTCACTTTTAGAAACCGTTTAGAAGGTCTCCTGCATATAAGAGTAAATTAAAATCACACTGTAAGAGTAAAGAGGTTCCTCTTATGTTTCTCCCATATTCTCTCATGACCACAACAACAACCTTCACCCTACCCCACCAGTCTTTCCCATCACTTGGATTGAAAGTGAAGTTGGGGAAGTTCAAAACAATGTAAATTTTGTTTATGTTTATTTATTTTTGAGGGAAGGCAAGCAAGCATGAGTGGAGGAGAGGCAGAGAGAGGCAGACAGATGATATGCAGTGGGCTCTGCACTGACAGCAGAGAGCCCAGTTTGGGGCTTGAACTCACAAACTGCGAGATCATGACCTGAGCTGAAGTGGAACACTTAATCAGCTAAGCCACCCAGTTGCTCCCAAAACAATGTAATTTTTAATACATCCCCATGGATTATCAAGAAATTACTTTGTCTATTTAAATACCTTGCTTTCTGCTTTAAGGTATTTATATATATATATAGTCTTCTGAGATTAAGATGGTACAATTCTTTCAGAAACCTATTAAAATGTGGCAAGTTTATATTAACTGCTTTATGCTGCTCAGGAAATAGTGGTATTCAAACTTTAAATTTTTTTAATGTTTATTTATTTTTGAAAGAGAGAAAAAGAGAGAGAGAGAGAGACAGAGCATGACTAGGGGAGGGACAGAGAGAGAGGGATACACAGAATCTGAAGTAGACTACAAGCTCTGAGTTGTCAGCACAAACCTGAGGGGGGCTTGAACCCACAAACCATGAGATCATGACCTGAGCCAAAGTCCAATGCTTAACCAAACCACTTAACTGAGCCACCCAGGTGCCCTGGTATTCAAACTTTGATTTAAAGTTGTCAGTGTCAGTGGTAGGGGCATCTGGGTAATGGGTCAGTTGTGTATCTGACTCTTGATTTCAGCTCAGGTCATGATCCTGGGGTCATGGGATCGGGCCCCACATGGGGCTCTGTGCTGTTTGTGGAGCCTTCTTGGAATTCTCTCTCTGTCTGTCTCTCCCTCTGCCACTCTCTTCTGCTTGTGTATTCTCTTTCTCTTTATAAAAAAGAAAAAAGTATGTAAAGTTGTCAGCAGTAGATGCCACACATGCATTGAAATACGGTGAGGCTGAAGCTTTGGTATTCCTTGAGTTCTCCTATCAATGAGGAAACACAGCATTTGAAAAGTAAGACCTTAGGTTCCAACAACATTGCCCACTCACCAGCTAATTTCCTCATCTGAAAGACAATAAGGAAACAGTTCAAACCTCAGATGACAATGGGCTGCCAGGTAGGGTAATAAGCATCTACATCTGGCATTCTGAGCTGGGGCCTAAAAACTACCTGCCATGGTCTGAAGTTGAGATTTCTAGAGTGTTCAGAGGGGTGGGCTAAAGAGCTCCTTCTAACTCTCTTGCCAGCTCTGTGGGGGTCATCTTGCTTTCTCACAAAAGCAAATCATGTAGCATACTGGGTATGCCAGCAAGCTTAAGATTCTCTAAATAGAAATGCGAAAACTGGGGTGGGCTCTAGTCCATAAATACAGCCCTATAGCATATAAACAGAATGAACAAAGAGGCATTCTCCATATACCATGAAGGCATCTAAAAGGAAATTACCTCAGGATTTTTTTCCTAAAATATCCTATTTCTGTTATATAATAAAGAGGTAGTGGTGCCTGGGTGGCTCAGTGGGCTTTGGGTCAGGTCATGATCTCACAGTTTGTGGGTTCGAGCCCCACGTCTGGCTCTGTGCTGACAGCTAGGTCAGAGCCTGGAGCCTGCTTCAGATTCTGTATCTCCCTCTCTCTCTGACCCTCCCCTGCTCACGCTGTCTCTCTCTGTCTCTCAAAAACTAAAAAAAAAAAAAAAGAGGTAGAACCTTTTGCATCAGATATATGGGCTTGAATTTTGATTGCTTCAGAGAAAATTAGGTGGAAATCACAGATGTTTATTGAACATAGGTCTGTTCCAGAACCTTTGATGATATCCAAAGAATAACCTCATGCTCTACTTCAAGATATCCCCTTTCACTACCAAGTGAAGGCTCACCAGTGCATTCTTAATGCAAGAATTTCTAGAATGTTTGCCTCCAGAAATGCCATCCATTTTCAAATGAATGATTGTCTTCATTTGAGCTTTCCTCAGTGTTCAGACTGGAGAAATAGCATAATTCAATCTGCAAGAACATTTCACATTGGTCTGAGCCTATAATTTTCCTTTGCACCAAAGGGTCATTATTTCTTTATAGCTAAAGAGGGAGGATTTAAGAGCCAAGTAAAATTGGAAAGAATACCTATTTTCCAAATCAGGAAACTAAGGTCCAGAATATGAGTCTATAGATCAAAATAATAAAGAAAATTAATGCTCTTACTTGTTTTGAAAGTCAACTTTTGATTATCCAAACAGATGGTAGGAAACCATTGCCAGATAATTCAGAATTAGAATAATCTAGCAATATTTCTGTTTTAACTTGGCAAGTTTCTAGTTGAATGTAGATAACTCTAAATGTGCTGGGAAATCACAATTAAACTGAATAAAGAAGATCCAATTCAGTGGAGGCATGAAAGCACCAAGTACCATAGTACATGCAAAATCAGTAATCATTGAATAAATTCTGGTAGATAGAAAAACAGTTGTTTCCCTACATTGCCTCTCAGCTTTCTGCTCCTCGTCCTAGGCTGGAGAGGGGCAGACACCATTACCAATCACACTAGGACAAAACAACAGCCTAAACAGAATCTTCATCTTTGCCTCTGCTTGCTGACTCATACCCCTTTTAGTGGTGTTCGAAATAGTTCATTTTCTGGGCTTTAAAAGTTTCTCATGGTAGCAACTCTGGATTTCATGTTGCATATACAGCAAAAGGTAACCTAGGCAGTGAGATCAGTCAAGGCACAAAATAATGGTAACTTGTTAGAACAAGTCAGTTATAAGGGGCACCTGGCTAGTTCAGCCAGTAGAGCATGCTACTCTTGATCTTGGGGTCATGAGTTCAAGCCCAGATGGGGTGTGGAGCCTACATTTTTTTAAAAAGCCAATTATCAAACTTACAGAAGTGAGTCTTCAGAAATAAGGCCTAAAATTATTTTTCTAAATTTTATGTTTATTTTTTAGAGAAAGAGAGAGACAAAGCATGAGCAGGGGAGGGGCAGAGAGAGCGGGAGACAGAATTCGAAGCCGGCTCCAGGCTCTGAGCTGTCAGCACAGAGCCTGACGTGGGGCTCAAACTCACAAACCATGAGAAGCTGAAGTCGGACACTTAACTAACTGAACCACTCAGGCAACCTGAGGCCTAAAATTATTAAACCTTCCTAAAGCAAGTCAAGTTTTCATCCAACAATAATTGCAAGATACGATATATTAAGTACTTAATCTTTGTAAAAAATTATTCTAACATATTTTATATATAAACTCTTTTCATTTTCACAGCAGACCTAAGTACTATAATGATTAACATAATGATCACCTGTGTGGACTCTGACTCCACGCTGCCTGGTTTCCTCATTGGGAAAAAGGGATTAATAATAATACGAAGGAATTAATAATAATATATACCTCATAGTTGATATTAATCTTGATGTTGTCAAAGTTGAATGAATGCAACATAATACACACTCATGGTTGTTAGCAGTATTCTTTTTTATCCCCAGATTATGGACAAGAGAGCTGAGGCCCCAAGGTGTTACATAATTGGCCCAAAATGACACTGCTTATAAGTTGGCCATGATTTGAATCCAACTGTAAAAGTGGTGATAACTCAACTCAAGCTAACAGGTGTGAATGCCTAACATAGAAGTCATTGGGTGCCATTCCAGGATAGAAAGATAAATGATGTAATCCTGTCTTCAAAAGGATGCTCTCTGGTAGGGTTTAACAGCCATGAGAACTAAGATCAAGCTTCTATGATCATGTCCAAGTAGAGCCACAGGCAATGGTTCTGGAATCACAAAAGAAGTGAGGGTCGATTCTGATGGGGGAAGTTTCAAGATGCCTTCATTCAAGAAGGGGGCATTTCAATAGACCCAGAAGGAAGAATGGAATGTTACAAGGCAAACTGAATTCTGTTTTTTCTCCCTTTTTCTAGGCTGATTCCAACAAAACCAGAATTGATGAGGCCAACCAACGTGCAACGAAGATGCTGGGAAGTGGTTAAATGTGCTCACCTATGTTCTCTTCCAAATGCTGTTGGGCAAGATAGCACCTTCATGCTTTTCTCATTGTATTACCTAGTAGGTCTGCACACATACACACATCAGTCCACTCCCATTGTGAATGTTGTCTTGTGTCATTCATCAGCTTCCCAACAATATTATGTGTTTTATTCTTTCTGGGTCTCTTTCTTTCCAAAGGTTGTATATAGTAGTCATTTGGTGGCTCTAACTCCCTACATAAGATGTCTTGGATTTCATTTTCCCTTTTCTCTCCTCAGTGGTGTTTGCTGAATGACAACAATTTAGGAATGCTCAATGTGCTGTTGATTCTTTCAATACACAGTATTGTTCTTGTAAAACTGTGACATTCCACAGAGCTACTGCCACTGTCCTTTCCTTGGGTGTCAGGCTCTGAACCTCTCAAAATTTGCTGTCCTTGGTTTCTCATGGCTGTCATCTGTCTTTATGATTTCATGATTAGACAATGTGGAATTACATAACAGGCATTGCACTAAAAGTGATGTGATTTATGCATTTATGCATGAGAACTAAATAGATTTTTAGATTCCTACTTAAACAAAATCTTTCCATGACAGTAGCGTACAGATGAGAAAACACACACACACACACACACATACACACACACACACATACACACACACACCAACAGAAACAACAAAACAACAACAAAGCATGCTCAGTATTGAGACACTGTCAAGATTAAGTTATACCAGCAAAACTGAAGTAGTGTCACTTTCTTTCTGTCAATATATAGACTTATTAATCATAATCATCCTTTTTTTAAAGAAAAAAATAATTTTAAAAAAGGTGGATTTGACACACTCACCACTTAATAATTTCCAGCAAAAAATACGTTTGGATGAACTATGTCAAATGAATGTAATATAGGATTTGTTTGCTGCTTTTGAAGGCTATGTTTTGGAGAAAGCAATCTTGCTGTGAAACAGTGTGGAAATGTAAATTTTATAAGGTTGACTCTTATTAATCACCATTTCCCCCTGTGGTTTGTTATCAGTACAATTCTCTGTTGCTTAATCTAGAGCTATGCACACCAAATTGCTGAGATATTTAGTAGCTGATAAAGAAATCTTTAAAAAAATAATATAAATGAATGAAATATAGATAAACTGTGAGATAAATATCATTACAGCATGTAATAATAAATTCCTCCTGTCTCTTCTGTCAGTTTGTGAAGTGATTGACATTTTGTAGCTAGTTTAAAATTATTAAAAATTATAGACCTCAGATGGCTGCTTTAATTTCATCATGGACTCCGTCTGATTTTGCGATCACATGAGAAGGGGAAGGCTACTCCATCCCATTGCTCCTAAGAAGCCAGTTCTGTGTGCTGAGAACACTGTTTGGGAAAAACAAACAAACAAACAAACAAAAAAACCCCAGATGTCCCTTTTAGACACAATTCCAATGGCAGGTGACACTTGGCTTGATTTTTATAATCTGTTTCAGAAATACTTGTGTTCGGATTCAATGTTGGCTATGTGAGAAAATGTAGTTTCCCAGAAGACAGAAAAAATGTCTATGGAAAAAAATCTGTAGTACTTAGACTTGACCCAACATAGATTTAGGTATATTGGGTATCAGTCAATTCTTCCTTCCTCTCCCATACACCAAAAGTGAACCCTCCACAACCACACCACTGATACCTCCACTTTTTGTTAACAGCTTTATTGATGTACCATACAATTCACCATTTAAAGTTATATAAGTCAGTGGTTTTTAGTATATTCACAGAGTCATGCAATCTGGTTTTAGAGTACTTTTAGCACCCCCAAAAGAAACCCTATACCTCTTCACTCCCATTCCACTTCCACCAACCATAGGCAACCACTAACTTATGTTCTGTCTCTATAGATTTGCCTGTTTGAACATTTCATATAAAAGGAATTACACAGTATGTGGTGGCTTTGTGTCCAGCTTCTTTTAATTATCATAATGTTCCCAAAGTTTATCCATGTTGTAGCATGAAACAGAGCCTCATTCTCTTTAAGGCCAAATAATATCCCTTGTGTGGATACCACATTTTGTTCACCCATTCATCTGTTGATGGGCATTCAGGTCATTTCCACTTTGGGGCTATTATGAGCTATGCTGCTGTGTACGAACACTCATGTGCAAGTTTTTGTGCAGACATGTTTCCAGTTCTTTTGACATCATCTTTACCAGCATAAGTGCTTCTGTCACCATTAAAGCCAACACGTCCACCACCACCATCTCCACCAGCACCTGTATCACCCCTACCTCCATCATTACCACTACTGGCTTGATTACCACCGCCTTTCCCTTTCTACCTCCTCTGCAACCTCTCCATCATCCTACCTAAAACCTTCAGCACTGCTATAATCCCAGTCATACTGTCACATCCACCACCTGCCACCACTATCATCACCCTCACTCCACGTTCTGCATCACTTTCACCAATACCACCATCACCACCATTACCTCCCTAACCTCCACCACCTCTTCTGCCTCTCCCTCCGACCCCATAATATCAATACAGATGAATTTGTCCTGGTTGCCTTGATTGGCCACCAGATAATTTCATCCCTGAAAGTAGTTCTGAATATTTGCTGAGAGGAGTTAAGGAACAAAAATGGTGATGACAAACTCATTATTCTCAATAAATGTTTGCAGTTCTTCACCCTCTTCCCAAGCCTCAAAACAAGTTCTAGACATACTCAAAACTCAGAGAAGTTATTCTGAGAAATAACAATAACAGCATATTTCTCCTTTAAAGTCAAAGTAGTAGAGAGGAGAGATGCCTGGGTGGCTTAGTTGGTTGAGCATCTGCTTCAGCTCAGGTCATAATCTCATGGTTTGTGGGTTCAAGCCCTGTGTCGGGCACTGTGCTGACAGCTCAGAGCCTGGAGCCTGCTTCAGATTCTGTGTCCTCCTCTCTCTCTGACCCTCCCCTGTTCACGCTGTCTCTCTCTCTCTCAAAAATAAACAAAACATTAAAAAGAAAAAAACAAAGTAGTAGAGAGGATACTAGAATATGGAAAAAGTGAATAAATATTCTGCATATGTCAAAGCTGTTAAGGGGTCAGTGTATGGGTCATACTAGAAAGGTCTGTCCTGGGGCTCAGTCAGTTTAGCATCCAACTCTTGGTTTCGGCTCAGTTCATGATCCTGTAGTTCATGAGTTCAAGCTCTGCACTGCTAGTGCAAAGCCTGCTTGGGATTCCCTCTCTCTCTCTCTCTCTCTCTCTCTCTCTCTCTCTCTCTCTCTGCCCCTCCCTGCTTACATGCACACACACTCTCTCTCAAAATTAATAAGCATTACAAAAAGAAAAGAAAACTCTGTCCCAAATTCCATATCCTCTCAATCATCTCCACTCACTCAGGTGAGTGAGTGTTTGAGTAATTAAAACCTCATACTGGATACATGAAAAGTGAGATACAAGCATTTGGCTAAGGCCTATGACATAATTCCTTCTGAAGCACATTTCCTTAGATAATTTAGTTTGTCCAGCCTCAACTCTTATGCAGTCGGTTTCTTTTGGCTAAAGGAGGACATATTCCCTGGGGATGAATTAGCTCTGGGTAGGAACCAAATCAGGAAGTACATTAGAAATATAATTATTGGGGAAAGGCTAAATCTTCTGTCCCACTCATCCTTGGCTCTTCTACAAACAACCAGAAAGTGAAAGGTAGTCTCAGGTCCTAGGAGCAGAGTCTTTTCCTCTTGCCTGTCTCTCCATTTATATAGTTTGTTTCCCTTTTTTCACATTCTCCCCCAGCACCTCCTTTAACCAATTTTCCCAATCTCTGTGTTATTGATTTGTTAAAAATTGATGCCTGCACTCAAAATTAAGAGAAAAGGGAGAAGATTCATACTTTGTGGTCATGTACTACATGCCAGGTGCTATGTTAAGTGCCTTATTTATCTTGACTCATTAAGCCCTCTCAAAAATGCTACAAAATAGGAGTCATTAGCCCATTTTGCAATAGAAATTAATAGCTTATTTGAACAAGACCTCTCAGCTAATAATTGATGATGTAGGCATGATTCAAACCAGATGTGTATGATTCCAAAGCTATAGGGAGGCCTGAAAGATGAATCTAGGATTGTGCCTGTCTCAATTCAACCAACCAGGAAACTCTAGGAGACATTTGCCTTCAATAAGAGCAGCAAAGACAAATGTACTGAACTTCTTAGCCAAAAGTCTTGGTGAATACCTTTGATTCATTTGTTCATTCATTCATGAAATATTTACTGAGCTTCTATGCCAGGCCCTGTTCTGTATTGGGAGTACATGGGACAAGGGGAGGGGAGAAGGCAGCAGGGAGATCAGGAAAAATATTCAGCATTCATTGAATTTATATTCAATCTGGGGGAGATAGATAAACCAGCAAATCAAATATGAAGTATATTAGATGGTATGTGTCACACGGAAATGTAAGCAGTGAAGGGGGGAAAGAGGGCAGAAGGTGGAGAGGGTATTATTTTAAGATAGAATGATTGGGAAGACCTCACAGATAAGTGAAGTTTAAGTAGGGAATTTTTCAAAGTTTGGAGTCAACAAAATGATATGTCCAGGGTGAACCCATTTGAAAAGCAGATTGGGGGAATGTGAAACAAATGTACAAAGTACATCTTTTCATTTAGTAATACTGGAATCCTCTTCAGCAACTCAATCAGTCCTGGTTTTAACTATTTCTCATGTTGTCTGGAAGAAACTTGGCTCAGAGAGGAAGGAGACAAGTCCAAAGGATGAAACAAACAGCGTGCAAGGAATGAACATCAAGTCAACTTGTCTCAGTAGAGTAGAAAATGTTGACTTCAAGGTCCAAGTGGTCTTCATACAACCATTGACACACTACCTTACCTTCAAGCAAATTAGTCACAAATCTCTAGTTCTCTAGGATTTGGAAGCTCAAATCCATCTCCTAGAATGTAAGATACTTTGGAAAGCAAGGAAACTAAAGAAAAATAAACATTAACAACTCATTTAACCTCAGTGCCCATGGCTACGTCCATGATGAGGTGCCAAAGCATCCAGGCATTTGACTATTCCAGAGTCCCATTCTTAGCTCCTCCAGCCTCTTGCCATAACACAGCTTCAAGACCATTCTGTTCAGGGGGGCTTACTGCCTTAAGTTCATGATTCTCTTTCTACAAGCAACTCAGAAAAAATTGGCCTATAATCCTACTAGACACTGCTAGCGTCTTGCCCATATCCTCTGAGCACTTACCTCTACTCACAAAAGACTGCAGTGAAGAACACTGCCTTGACACTTCTCTATAGAACACCAGAACTGCTGAAGTTTTAATGCTCTGTGAAGCAGTCCTTAACCAAGAATGGGTGGGGATTGGTGAATAGATGCCAGGTTTCTTTGGCCCCAGGCTGGAATAGCTCTGAGCTGTGTGCTCTATACTGTTGCCCAGAGTTCCTGCAGCAGAATCAATCTTTAATCTCTCACATGATACCTGGCCTGGTAATTATCACTGTCTTTATTGGCTGTCTTTTCTTTCTCTTTCCCACCTCACTATTTGTGTTTCCTGGAATATCTTCTCAAATAAACTGCTTCCTCGGAAACTCTTGTCTCAGGGTGCACTTCTGGGGAAATTCTACCTCAGACAATATGTTCTCATGAGATACATGCCAGCTTCTGAGCATCTCCCCCAAAACACTGCTGTAGAGAAATGTGCTCTAAATTTTTCCCCATGGAAAGGTGAAAGGTCAGTCTTTCTGACCTCTATCCAAAGGTCATAAAAGTCCAGAGCATTAATATTGCTTTTTGCTATTGTTCATGTCCAACACAGGAATTATTCCTTAGATGTTATGAGAAACAAATAAGTTGAGAGAGAGAGCACAAGTGGGGGAGGGACAGAGAGAGAGGGAGACACAGAATCCAAAGCAGGCTCCAGGCTGAGCTGTCAGCACAGAGCCCGACATAGGCTTTGAACTCACAGACTGTGAGATCATGACCTGAGCCAAAGCCAGATGCTCAACCGACTGAACCACCCCAGTGCCCAGTTTTATCCTAATATTACATGTTGTTATCATTGCTGCCAATACTTCTAATAATAATAAGGCAAACTAGAGGGGGACCTGTGTGGCTCAGTCGGTTGAGCATCTGACTCTTGATTTCTGCTCAGGTCATGATCCCATAGTCATGGGATCAAGTCCCACATCAGGCTTTGTGCTGAGAGTCGAGCCTATTTGGGTTTCTCTCTCTACCTCTCCCTTGCTTGCATGTGCTTTCCCTTGCTCTCTCTCTCTCTCTCTCTCTCTCAAATAAAATAATAATAATTCTAAAAAACAAATGAGGTAAACTAGGCAAAGGATCCAAAGAATATGGTAGAGGCTATGAACCTTCGATAAGTTTTCTACTGCTTTGTAACAAATTTCCCCAAAACATGGTGACTTAAAACAATAAATATTTATTTAGCTCACAGCTCTATAGTTTGGCATTGTGAGCTAGGTGTGGCTGGCAGTTCTTCTGGTCTTGGTTTGGTTTCTCACACGGTTCATAGCCAGCTGCAGGTCAGCTGGACTACTTAGCTTCTGGGGATTGGCCAGCTGTTGGTTGAGGCTCCGCACTTCTCTGTGTGGTCTCACATTCTCCAGCAGGTCAGCCAGGACTTTTCCTCATGGCAAAGTCAGAAAGAGTGGAAGCATGCAAAACCTCTTCTAGGCTCACTGCTTCTCCCTTATTCTATTGGCCAAAGCAAGTGACAGTTCAAATTCAAGACATAAGGAAATATACTCTACCACTTTACTGAGAAAACTTTCAAAGTCATATTGCAAGGAGAAGGGTGAATAATGCGGCTATCTTCACAATCAGTCTAACCTCAGATGGTCATGGTGGGGGGCACTTGTGGGGAGAAGCACTGGGTGTTATATGGAAACCAATTTGACAATAAACTATTAAAAAGAGAGAGAGAGAGACCTATGGAAACCTCCTCCTCTCTGTGTCTTTAGAATCTCATGCAAACAAAAGGTTAAGGTGAGCCCTCCGTGTGTCTTAGAATGGACTCATGCTAGTATTCTTCTCTTTTACTAATATTCAAAAGAAAAAGCATAGGGCTCAGCAGGCCAGCAGCCCTACAGAGGATTTGAGAACCATGAACAGAATGATCGTAGGACTGAGGATTGCTGACAGGATGTGGCAGCCTGTCGATAAGACTGACCTTAATCCTGAAATAGGGAAACTAATCCCTCCTATTCACAGAATAGGGTTTTCGCACCATCATTAACCCCTAAACAACAGAACTTACAAAAACAATTTTAAAATGTTCAAAATAGAACTGGATCCTCAACCAGCACTTGATAAATGTCCTTATTCTAGAAGCTTCTATGGTTTTTTTTCTTGCCATCTTTTATTTGTTGCTATTTTGTGGGAATTTACAGTGAAATGTTTTGGAGGGAGAGGGTTTTCTTTTATTTTCCTTCCCTCCCATTCTTTTCTGTACAAAAATATACTGTTCTCTTTGCTAAGAGTATAAAAAAGACTGATTACTCAGGGATGAAAAAGAAATTATGTGTGTCAGAGACAGCTTCAGTATACACAAGATATATCCTGGGTATCCGGGGGAGTGGGGGTGTGGGAGGTGACTGCTGTCTTCTGAGGCCCTGTCTTACTCCTTTAAAGGAACTGTGACAACCGCCAGTTTAGGAAAGATGAGGCAAGTGCTAATGGTGTGTGTTTTTAAACTTTCAGAGGCTGTGGAGATAGAAAGCCCTGGAGACCTAAACCCATATTCTCATCTGTTATTAAAGGCAAAACTCCAAACTAGGCCAAGTAGATTCTCTAAGGGATTAGAGCTTTTATACCTCTCCATTAAAAATCCACTTTGTTTTCCACACCTATCAATTTGACCATGACAATGGCCCATTTCAATTTCTGCCAGCTGAACATTCAGGTATACACCTGAAATGCACATGTCAGCTCCAAGAATAATGAGCAGTTAGTTCTTCAGTCAAGATATCCCTACCAACTGTCTCAACATAATTTCATTCAAAAGCAATAATTTCAAACCAAGAAGAATCACTGGAGTGCCTTGGAAGTACTTTTCCCACCCCCCAAGGGGTTGAGTTAGAGGGTGTTACTGACTGCTTCCTCAGAAAACAAAGCCTGAGACAGTGGCACAAGTCTAAATAATCTGGGGGTGTGATTCTGGGGGGCAGGAATGAGTGGTGGAAGAGTGAAATGCTCAAGAAAGGAGAACTAGTGCAAGAATGCAGGATAGAGTTGGCCATTGCTATGGGCACCTACCTGGGTGTTTAATTCCCATGAGGTAGCTGAGAAACCTTTCAAAGTGCACATCAGGACCATCTTCCTTGAGCAAGAAAGGAAGACTTACCCATCTGCTTTCCATCTCCCTTTGTTCAAGTGTCGTCACAAGACAGGACATTAATTCCCCTGTGCTTTAGGTTGTGCACGTGTATGTAAGGGGTTCTGTGCAAGGATGTCCTGCCTTAGAGGACCAAAAATGTTCTACAGCAGAAGGGAAAGGTGGGCCTGAGGTAGATAGACACTGTCAGTTCATACTTATACAAGCTGGTTGAAGTCTGCATGAAATTGGTTGTCAATGCTGTGGCTGGCATAAGAGACAGGGACAAGAAAATCTGAAGGTGTATTTAAGAAGCATCTAACATGAACTGCACACAGTTATGTAGCTTACATGTTGCTCAACCATAGGGGGCATCATTCACATCATAACAACAACTCCACATTTCCATATATATATGGTCAACTGAAATGTTGTTTGAAAGAGCTTCCACTGATAAAAAAGAAAACATAGAAACAAAAGAAAACAAAAAATAAAACCTTTAAACGCCACTGTTCCAGAATAACTTGGAGGACAAATTTAAAAAGGCAAATTATAGAAGAACTGGCAAAAATAAAGTTCTAAATATTGGTGTTGGAGCACAGGTTTCAGATGATACCAGAAAGGAATGAGGAAGACTTGTTGTTGTTGTTGTTCTTGTTCTTGTTGTTGTCTTTTTGAATCCTGAAGACCCAGAGGCAAAGGATAGGGGCATTCAGCATAAAGAAGAAGAAAAGAAAAAGGGATACCAAAGAAGATAAAACTGAACAATGCTGGCAAAGGAAAACCAGAAGAAAATGAAGGCAGGAGTGACATAACTAGTTAAAAAGGAACAAGAAAGAAATATAAAAAGGAACTTTCAGATAAAAATAGTGACAGGAAGATTGGAGGACACAGGGCCAGCTAGGGACTTAGTTCCCTGTTGCCACTTCCAGGCTATTTCTCTTTCAGTTTCTTGAAATATCCCCACCCGTGTTCCTTGGTCCCCCCTTTATTCTCATGGTCATTGTCAAGGTGAACTTGATTACAAGTTTCTACAGCTTGAAGCTGTATCTCATTTAAGCCATTCTCATCTTCAGCCTCAACGTATTCAATATGTCTCCAAACTCATCCTCTGAATAAAATATTTCACACCTCTCTTCTCTAGTGTTCTTACATCTCTGCCTATGCCCTTCAGGCTTCTGGTTTCTGATTCAAAGTCATCTATCAATAGTCCAGGTTCCAATGTCAGCAAAATTTTCAGTGCATAACGCCTTCCACTCACATATCAGCATCTTCAAGTTTTTGCCCTTCAGCCTGGACTACAAACCCCAAACTCTGGATCAATGTAGTCCTCTGCCTGATTCCTCCTGTGCCTGGGGTTCTCGGAAACACAGGTGAAAATCATGCAGTGACCTGAACGGAGGCCAATGAAAACATATGGTCTTACTGGAACTCTCAGGCCCAGGACGTGGCACTGTAAATCGGCCCTCCCACTTGGGAAAACCATTTGGTAATATCTATGCAAGCTAAATGTATACATACACTACGATTTTGCAATTCTGTTCCTAAGTATCACCTTTCTGTTCACCAAAAGACACATCCTTAATAGGATGTTCAGAGCAGAAATATTCATTACTGCCTCAAACTGGAATTTACCTATACGACCATTAACAATAGAATAGGAAAATCTATTATGGTTGTTTACACATGTAGTACTTAAAGCAACAAAAATGAGCAAAGTACAAGGACCTGCTGAAGCAACATGCAGAAACCTTACTAATTCAGTGTGGAATAAAAGAAGCCTAATAAAAGAATATATTGTTTGATTCTGTGTATATAAGATTCAAGAACAGCATAACTTAATCCATAGGGTTTGAAGTTAGGATAGTGGTTACCCTTGGGTTTAGTGAGTCAACCAGAACACAAGGGAAGTTTCTGGAGTATTGGCAATGTCCTATTTCTTGACATGGGGGCTGATTACACAGATTTGTTCAGTCTGCAAAAATTCACTGAACTATATAATGATATGTGTGCACTTCAGGGGATATATGTTATACTGCAACAAGTTTTTGAAATGGAGTGTCTGGGTGGCTCAGTTGATTGAACACCTGACTTATGATTCCAGCTTAGGTCATGATTCCAGGGTGATGGAATCAAGCCCCATGTCAAGACCCAAACTGAGTGTAGAACCTGCTTGGAATTCTCTCTCTCTCTCCCCCTACCCCTCATCCCACTCACTCTCTTGCTCTCTAAAATAAAACAAATCTTTTTTTTTTAAAAGGAGTTTTTGAAACAGTTGTAAAAGCAACAAAATACAGTCCTCAACTTCATCTGGCTCTCCTTTCCACAAGGGGTCTTTCAAATATAAAGGAACCCCTCCTGCCTCACCCTTTTACCTCTCTCTCTTACCATGACTTTATCTTATATTTTAAGGGAAAACTAAGTTGTCAGCAGGAGCATAGTTCACACAATCCCATCCCAATGTGAAGAATGCTTCCTGGAGAAGAGCAACTTGGCAGTCTGCAATTATCAGGCATTTCCTGTCCCTTCAGTTTCAAAATTGTCCCTTACTTTTTTTGTTGTGCTGTCTTCCCATATCAGTCAGGCTCCTAGAGTGACTGAATAATGCAAAGAGAATGTCATAATAGGGACTATTTATGAAGGTGTGGGCAGATGTAGGGAAACCAGGAGGGAGAGTACAGTCCCCTGGGACTAGCAACAGTAAGGGACATTTCCCTTCCTTATTTCCAAAGTCATCAGGGAAGGAACCAGTTCCCTGAACTTGGGCTGGGGGCAGGGGGGGGGGCTGTATAACATGGAGAGGACTGAAGCTGTGGCCTGACCTGGAGAGATGGAGCTGACTTATGGTAACGTGATAGAATGAAACTGAGGATAAAAACCATAGTTTTATTCCCTTCCCACCTTCTGATCTCTGGCCTTTCTGATGCTTTCCAAGTGCTAAGCCCATCAGGGGCCAGGGGAAGGGAGGAGGTGATAAAGTGCATATAAGTTGGCCTGCCAGATCCAGACAGGGTGGAGAAGGGAAGGTTGTTGGTTTAGAGAAGTTAATAATGGCATTAGCACACTTTCTCTCCACAGATCACTCTGACTATGGGGGCTAATGTGGGTACAGGAAAGTCTTACTAAAGGTACTACAGACCATGGACACCTGGGTGGCTCAGTCAGTTAAGCATCTGAGCCTTGATCTCAGCTCAGATCTTGATTCAGGGTTGTGAGTTCAAGCCCCACATTGGGCTCTGCTGGACATGAAGCCTACTTAAAAATAATAATAATAAAGGTACTGTAGACAAAAGGAGGGGGAAAGGTTCTCACAGTGAAGGGTTACATGACTGAAATTAAAAAGTCAAGGAGAATACAGGACTCCTCTGAGCCCCATGGAAACTCGGCTCTGGCTCTTTATATTCTTTAGTTAGCTCCCTGCTTTTGTTCTCATGATGTTGCTGCCATGTTTTCTCTACTCCTATCCACATCTCAATCTTTCAGCTTTTGCTCTAATTGCTTATTTCTTTATTCTTTAGATATTTTTTAGTCAAATTACCAAAAAAGGGAAACCACTAGCTCCTCCCCTGTGTTCAAAAAACAGGCAAAACCATACGTTGCTGACCAGAGTATGTTTGGATTGGTTGAGCTCAGTCAGGTGCTCTCCCTTGGTCCAATTAGCTATTGTTAGAGACTAAAGTCGTGTGACATGAAATATGGCTGCCTAAGCAGCAGAAGATTTAAGGAGAGGGAGTGGAGTGTGTGAGTACCTATTGATATCTATGTATTTATCTTAAATCTTGAGTGTAAAAGATTTCCTTTTTTTAATTTTTTTAATATAACACAATTTATTTTTTTAACATATGCAATTATTTTCCATCATTTACAATATAGTAGTTACAATGACACTCTAAACAGAAAAGCAAAGTAAAAAATCAAAACCCCAACTTCTATTTCATGTAATTAGACTTATACAGAAATTAGAAGGTTAAGTAACAACTAGTTAATCACCTAATTTCACAGCTATCTGAAGTGGCAATTGTTATATAGCAGCTTATCTATGATACATTCAAGATAAATGATACAATTTATTACTTGCCCATAACCTAAAGCCTGCTTACTACCTTTCCTTAAATTCCACCTCTATACTACAATATATTTGAGGTCCATGCAAAAAAGTAGCTACCTTTTATATAGGAAATGGATGATTAAGTCTTTGGTGTTGTAAAAAAAAGATTTCCTTTTTTTTTTTCCATAATATTTTATTGTCAAATTGTTTTCCATACAACACCCAGTGCTCTTCCCCTCAAGTGCCCTCCACCATCACCACCACCTGTCTTCCCCCCTCCCCCCAAGATTTCCTTTTTAATTTAGAGTCTTCCCAAACACAGCCTGAGATATAGACTTGGTTTCAAGTAGTTTATCTGGGAAGTCATTCCAGGGAGCTGGAGTAAAGGATCTGGTGAGAAAGAAAGGCTCTTATAAGCGTGTGTTGTCAATATCATCACTCTAGGTAATGGGGTTTAAATTCCATGTGACCGCGGAGAAGTTTGCAGAATCTTTCTCAGAATTTGTCCACTCTAAAGATGAGAGGCAGGCATTTTTTTCTCCCTGCTTTATTGAGATATAATTAACATATAACATTATGTTAGTTTAAAGTGTTCCTACATGTTTATATTGCAAAATGATTACCACAGTATAGTTAGTTAACACATCTTCCCCTCATATAATTACAATCTGTGTGTGTGTGTGGTAATGTTACCAGACAGAGAACCGTTCCAAACTCAGATTCAACTGCTTAAAAATCCACACTTGAGAGACTACTGAGGGTGGGAAAGCAAAGTTTCCTTTATTCAGGAAAGCCACCACCTGGGGAAGATGCCTAGCATTTTGAAGGGGGAGGCACAGGAAAAGGGAGGGGACTATGTGTGGGAGAAACAGGTGCCCAGGTGGTTAGTCATATGTTGATTAGACCCTGAACAGACCTAGCAGCTGTTTTTGAATGTGGTCAGGTATTATCTTCTGGGAGAGTTTGGTCCTTTACTCCTCAAGGCCAGCCTCAAGGAAAGAAGGTTAGTTCTGCTACAGATCAAGGGACTTAGGTCTTAAGGACTTGATGCAAGAAGTGTGAAACTTAAAGAAACATAACCCTTAAGATTCATTGAAGTGCTGTTACAGTGAGAACATGTAAGATTTACTCCTTTAGCAATTTACAAGTGTAAGATACAGAATTTGTAAACAATAGTCACCATGCTGGATATTAGATCCCCAGAACTTACTCATTTTAATAGCTGAAAATCTGTACTCTTTGACCAACATCTCCCCAATTCCCACACTGCCTAGCAACCATCATTACCATGAGTTTGATTTTTTGAAGATTCCACATATAAATGAGAGCATACAGTATTTGTCTTCCTCTGATTTATTTCATTTAACATAATGCTTTTAAGCTCCATGCATGTTGTCCCAAATGGCAGAAGTTTCTTTTTTTTTTTTTACAGATGAATAATATTTTGTTGTGTATATATACCATGCTTTCTTTATCCATTCACATGTCAGTAGACATTTAGGTTATTTCTATATCTTGGCTACTATGAATAATGCAAGACAAGCATTTGTTAACTAGCTTGCATCCCCATGGGTGGTTGATTATTGTTTCTCCCACAGAGGCATCAACTCCCCCATATCTCTGAGCTTGCATGTACTGGGCAAAGCAAGCTCTCACTAGTGCTCAAGACACTGGAAAAGCCCTGGGCAGAAAGGAAAATTCAAAGTACAGACCAGAGGCAAGAAGCTGTCTGCTTGAAGTGAGTCACAGCCTACACAGGACTGTCTCCCTATCTGTGGCTGAAGTTAGAGCTGCAGCCAAAAGACCACGGATGGTTCTTCTACCAAGCAGTAGTTAATCTCCATAGTTGTCTCCATTTCCTTGTCTACTCTTTGCAGTACATCTCTCATCCCCTTTGACCTTTGATTCAAGTCGCCATGAAACTCACCATAGTTTCTGGGCACACAACAAACAAGCAAACCACTTTTCAATTCTCTACGCTCCCATCTCCCTGCTAATCTCCAACTTCAAAACCCTCTCTTTGTTTTATGTGCAACCACTGTCCTCCATGTCTTCTCTTTCTCTCTGGCTTCTCCTTCTTAGTCTCCTCTGGTTTCTCTTCCTCTCCCCACCATTTAGGGGTCAGTGTTTCCCTAAGGTACAAAATTTGGGTTGCTTCTCATCTCCATAAACCTATAACAGCCTCAGCCACTGCCTCCAAGTGGATGATTTCCAAAGTACATGCCTGCTGCAGCCTCCTCTTCTGAGGCCCCAGACTGCTTTTCTGCCTGCCTACTAAACACCTCCTTTCAGCTCACCCACAGGCACTTCAAACTCATTGTGACCCACATTGAAACACTTACCACCGCCTCCTTCCAAACTCTTCTGCTTCAGAACTGAAGCCAAGTTGCACCCCCTCATTATATTGGCTGCCAAGCCTTGTCTGAACCACCTCCTAATATTTCCCTTCTTTGTCCTCTTCTTTCCCACAGCCATATCTGTAGGACCTCAGATTCAAGACTAGCCACTCGAATTCCTGCCTGGGTCCACACCACTCCCAGAGTGGGCTTAAGAAACCACCAGTCTGATTACGTTATGCCTCTTTAATCCTATAGTGGTTGCCTTTAAGATAAAGAGCAAACTCTTTAGCAGGACATATCAAGTGATTCATGATCCAGGGGCCACCAGCAGTTAGGACCCATCCATTCCAACTGCACAGTTACCTGAAAAGAATGTGGTTCCCCACCCAGCCTCAGTCTTCCAACCCACTCTGGCAAACACCAGCTCATCCTTAGGACTTCATTCAGGCATCGCCTGAAGTCCTCTGGTTTCCCTGATCACCCTGAGGTGGACTTAGGCCCTCCCGTCTCACTCTTGTCAGAGCTTCCTAGTCAGTCTTCAATTACGATATATATCAAAGCACATTGCAAAATTTGCCTTTTAGTTTGTCTTTTTCACTACACTGTAAACGTGTATCAGTTACTATTGCTGTATAACAATCATGCAAGCCCAGAGGCATACAACAATAAGTATTAGTCTCACATTTCTGCAGAATTCAACCTATCTGAGCTGGGTGGTTCTCCTAGTGTCTACTGGGCTCACTCATCTATGGTCAGATGGGGTTCTGTCTGGGCTGGGTTGGGCTAGGACAGTTTATCTAGGGTAGCTCTCTTCCATCTATCTCTCATCCTTGAAAGCAGAGATTTTGTCTAATTTATCATTGAACCTGGTGTTAAATTGTTGAATCAAAGAGACAATGAGGTAGCTAGTTAATATTGTACATATTAGATAGAAAGTACGGAAACAAAACCACTGGAATCCTCTACACTTCCCAAATCGTCCTGCCTACCTAAGACAGCACAGTAACCTCTCACCTCTCCTCATAAGTATTATTTTTTTACTATGATTACTATTATTTGTCACTATTCTAATGATTATAATATAAGACTTCTATGTTTCTTGCAACCTCCTAGCAAAATATTAAAAAACCAAGTGATATTTTATCGACAGGGTAAAAATGATGTGCTGCATTCTCTGGAGCTATTTGAAGGAAAGGCACTCTACTCTGGTGGTTTAAAATATATCTGCAGATTCTTTGACACTTCCTCAAACAGGTGCAGCTGAATTCTCTTCCCCTTAAGTGTGGGCATAGTGACCTACTTCTAAGGAATAGAATAGTGTGTAACTTCTGAGACTAGGTAATCGAAGGCCTTGTGGCTTCTTCCTTTCTTTCTCTTGGACAACTTGTTCCAGGAGAAGCCAGCCACCATGTCATAAAGGCACTCAAGCAACCCTGTAGAGAGACCTATGTGACAAGGAACTGAGGCCTCCAGCCAACTGGCATATGAATAAGTTTTCTTGGAAGCAGATACTCCAGGCCCTTCTGAAGATTGTAGTGGCCTCCACCAACATTGGACTGCAACTTTATGAGAGACCCTGAGCTAGAATATGCTGTTGCTTTAACCTAAGCCTCAGAAACTATGTGAGTTAACAAATGCTTGTTGTTTTAAGCCTCCAAGTTTTGGGATAGGCCATTATGCAGCAATAAATAATTCAGCCACGTTGTGAGTAAATTATTAAAACCCCTCTCAGAGCCCAGGTTTCATATTTACAACATTACAGTGGCTTCCAAACAGCTTATAAAGGGGAGAAAATACAACTATACTCCCACCTTGGAGGCTCCCTACCTAATGTTTAAAAAAAAAAAAAAGACAAAATAATTATCTACCTTCCTTGGAGGCTAAAAAGAAAACTGTCAGGTTTTAGAAGAGACTGTCAAATCTGACGATAAACGTCGTCCAGGAAGTCTGTGTCGGAAAGCACATTCACAAAGGAAGAATTGAAAAGACTCTAACGTCATCCCCTTGACTGAAGCCCATTTCCTAAATTTCAAATTCCATTTAGCCGCCACTTTCTCAGAGCAACTAGATCACCAGCACACTAACATGACCACCATGTTGTTGAACTTGTCACTTGCCTTACGCCCCTCAGCTTGGCCCTGAGAAATTAAATACTGCAGGCCAATCCCCATACTGGCCCTGAAGGTGATAATGAGGGAAATCATGCAACTCCTCAAAATAATGACAAAAGGGAGCAGTGTTTGAGGTTGTGCGTCACGGCTGATTGGGAGTCCAGAGAAGGAGAGCAGAGAGAGGAGACGAACATAAGGAGACCTGAGCAAAAAATAAACATGGACACTGTAGACACGAAGCCAAAGGGAACACCCAGGCCCAAGGCCTCAGAAAGCTTCAGAGCAGTCTGGGCTGGAAGGCGGGACTGGCAGGTTTAGGCAGCATGGAGAAGCCTCTACAGGGCATCTCAGCCAAGGGAACTACCACCGCCTATGTCCAGTGAGTTTGGACCAGTGACGTGAGGCTCACAAGTGCCTGAATCTCCCAGTTCAGCTGCTGAATAGCAGCATCTACTTCCTCCTCATGTCAAGAAGCAAATACCAGAAAGCCACTTTGCACTCAGCACTGTGCCAGGACCAGGGAATACAGACATAGAGAAGACCCTAAGGATTTAGAATTTCACAGGGAGATTGACCTGGGAAGGTCATATAAAAGAACAGAGCAAAAGCAATGAGAGAAGTTTGTTCAAGGAACTCTGGGAGAGAGAGGAGGGATGCCTACTCAGACCAGAGCCTGGAGGTTGCGGGATGAAAGATGTAGGAAGCTGCCAAGAGAGGTGACATGGAGCTGCAGAAACAGGCCTCACTGTGATGAAGTATGTGTGTGGGAGAGAGGAGGGCGCCCAGGTAACTCCAGAAACAGGTGATGTCCACAAACTGCTCCTAGTTTTCTAGGGCGGCTACAACAAATTACCACAACTGGGTGGCTTTACATAACAGTGTTTTGTTCTCTCACTGTTCTGGAGTCCGGACATCTGAAATCAAGATGCTGACAGAGTCATTGTCCCTATGGAGGCTAGAGTAGAGAATCTGTTCTTTTCCGGCTGCCAGCGTGCTTTGGTGAGCCCACATCACTCCAATCTCTGTCTCTGTCTTCTCCTCTGTCAAGTTTTCCTCTGCCTCAAAGACACTTGTGATTGCCTTTAAGGCCCATTGAGGTAGTCTAGGGGAATCTCTGCCTCTCAAGATTCCTAATAATTATGTCTACAAAGACCCTTTTTCCATATAAAGTAAGATTAATTGTTTCCAGAGATTAGGACCTAATATCTTTGGGATCACACTACTCAGTGTAATACAACAACATAAGACCTGGGTATGCAAAGATCCTGGTGAGCAAATATTTCAGCATTTGTTGGACTTAACAAGGAGTGTGAGATGAGGTAGGCCATTACATTATATAGCGAGTGAATTACACATGTGCAGCCTGGAGAGAACTCCCTTGAGTTCTCTGTGCAGCCACACGGGAAGATTTCAGGATCAAATGACATCCCTATGGGCTTTGAGATGGGGAAATTCAGCCCCTGACCTTGTAAATGCCTAGTGCATATATAAGCAATATATGCTTGCTAAATAAAATTTTAAAAAATGAACTTTTTACAAAGACCGTAGGAATTGGGGTGGAAATGGGGGAAAGGCAGGAGTTCAGGGAACTGTAATAGAGCTCTGCTGAAAGTACCAGTGCTGATGGGAGGCACCTCACCTGGGAGAAGATGTCACAGCACCCAGGGCAACCCACTGTAGATGACTGACTGACATTGGGTTCCTAAAGGGCGGCCCCCTGTGGTGAGACAGTTCTTAGTGTCCTGGAGTCAGGTGCCCTGTGGAGTTAGGCGAGGCCACAGATGAGACCCCTGCACTGCTTCACCCAGTCACAGGTTCCTCCCCAAAGCTCCTGAATAAATCACTTGCACATGAACCCTCATCTCAAACTCTGCTCTAAGAAACCCGACCTTACACAACCTCCCTTCCCTATTATGTGGCTCTTAGGAGTGTCTGAACTAAGAAATGGGTTAGCAAGCAGAGCTTCAAACCAGTCATTAATGAGTTCTGGGAGGATGCTAATTCGACACACACTAAAATGTGGAACAAGGTTTACAAAAAAAATCAGTATCAAGTAAATATATTCCAAAAATCCAATGGTCTGCACCAAGTGGTTTTTTTTTTTCCACCCAGAACTGGTTATTTTTTTAGTATGTATGTATGTATTTATTTATAATCTCTACACCAAACATGGGGCTGGAACTCATGACCCTGAAATTGAGTTACATGTTCCCCTGCTTGAGCCAGCCAGGTGCCCCCAGAACTGGTTTCTAATTAACACCTAGGCCTCTGTTGCTTCTCTCACTCTTCACTGCGCTAAAAATTTCTGGTTTTATGGCACATATTTTGTTTTCACCAACTAAATTCTTAAATCTTCATGGATAAGGCCCTGCATGATGGGTTCTTTTTGCTCTAGTGCCTGTCACCATAGCCAACATTCAGTTGGGGCTTAATGAAAACTTAAAAGTTCACATTCTCCTATATTTGATTGAGTTTTAATGCTTATGAAGCACTTTGCGTACCCAAAGTGTGCTCCAGGGACTAGAAGCATCAGCATTGTCTAAGTATTTGCTAGAAAAGCAGAATTTCATCCCCCAGCCCAGATTTCTAGGGTAGGGCCTAGAAATCTGTGTTTTAACAAGACCTCTGGGTGATTTTATGGGCACTAACATTTGAAAACCACTAACATATGTCAGCTCATTCAACTTGTTGGAAGTTGGATCCACTCAGAGGAAGATGGTTGTCAGAAAGCCACAGACAAAGAAGTACAACATCAACAGGAACTAAGCCCCCAACAAATTTGCCTCCATCCATGCATGTACCATGTGAGTGCTAGGTCAGGCCTATCCTGCCCCATCCCACCACCAGATTCAGGCACCAGGTCCAATACTGGATGTCTTGGGCAAATGATTTACCTCCCTCAGCCTTGGCGTCCTCATCATTAGAATGGGAACAATCCTAGCACTAGCTCATATTGACTAAGTACATTATGGTACATTCATACAAAGGAGTACTCTGTAGGCTTAACAAGGTAGGCTTATATCTGCTGTTACAAAAAGATGTTCCAGTTATGTTTTTATATAATACAGGATCTAAAGAGTAAGTTGTATATATGTAGGTGTCAGATTAAAAATAACTCATTACATATATGTGTACATTATACATATACAATAGATTGCACACATGTGTATTCCACATATACATTAGTATATATGTTAACTTAAAGAAGACTCAGTAACATATATACACAAATACTCATTACATACATATATTGATAATGTATGAGTTTCCCATAGGAAACTAATATATGTATATATATTCATGTATATATGCATTTATATATAATATGTGTGTGTATGTGTGTGTGTGTAGGAGTCCTTCAGTTTTAATCTCTCATACACACACACAAAGCACTGACTATAAGTGAGGTGCTGAAAATACCAGGGAAAATAAGAAAATCAAGATCTTGTCTATGGGAAACTTACATTCTAACTAGGAAGGCAGCCAACAAAAAGCAAATAAATAAATAAATAGGATAATTACAATTATAATGAATGTCATGAAAGAAACTATCTAGATGCTCTAATTGCAATTTGGGAGAAGTCTACTAGATACAGGAAGAGAGGATCTCAGGAAGAGGTGATAATGAAGTAGAAACGGACGGAGGATATAGAGATGATGGTTAGCATTGCTGGGGAAAGGACATTCCAGGCAAAGGGAGCAATGAGGACAAAAGCTCTAGGATAGGAATGGGCCTGGCTTATTTGAGGACACACAAGAGTAAACCAGTAGACTAGGAGACTAGTAAGAGTTTTAGAAGTTCCAGTGAGGAAGCACAGTATGCAAACCTTGAGAATTGTGTTAACATATTTGATTTTATTCTAAGAACAAGGAGAACCCATCAAAAGATTTATCCAGGAGACTAACACCATCTCATTTATGTTTTTAAAAGGTTCTTTGGCTGCTGAGTAGGCTTCCAGGGGAAGTGTGAGGGAAAGCAGGGGACCCATCTAAGAGGACATTACAAAATCCAGGTGAAATATGGTGCAGGTCTACACTGACTAGGGCAGTGATAGTGGAGAGAGATGAGCAAACTTGAAGATTGCATTGGAGATAAAACCAGAACTGAACAATGAATTGAAAGGTACAGGACTGGAACAGGAGTCAGTTGGCTGTTGGTTGATCCAGACTGTCTTTACCTAGGACAACTCAAATGGAACCACTCAACTTTGCTCCATGTCTTTCATTCTCCAATAGAGTGGCCTGGGCTTCCACTCATGGAGACAGCAGAAACAACCACAATGGAAATGAATAAGCATTTTTTTTCAAGCCTCTTCTGAGTCATATCTGTTAATATTCCATTGGCTAAAACAAGTCACATGGATGAAATCAGAATCAAAAATCAGGGAAATAAGTTTAACCTCTTAATGGGGGAGGCTATAAAGCCACATGGCAAAGGGTATGGATATAGGAATGGCTGAAGAATGGGAAAACAGTGCTTTTCAAAGGACCAGCCGTTCTACATTAACAGTCAGGACAGGAGACAACAGAGGTTAACACAATTGTGAAATGTTGAAAACGCTATGTGCCTATCACTGTCTGTAAAATCAGTGGGCTTAAGAAGCCAAGAATTAAACTGATAAATAAATGCTAGACTGTGAAATGCCTTGAGGCTGATGTGTATGCTTGAATTAGGGAAGCTGTGCTCCCTGGCCAATTCTGTTTTATCACAGTGAAGCAGAAATTGCAGGACAGCATGAGATAGACTGACAGTTTCATTCTCTCTGTAGCTGAAGTTCTCAGCGATTAGTGACCCAGTACCTTCCCTGACTGAGATTCTTCTGGAACACTTGAGCTGGTTTTTTGCCCACGAAGCACATAATAATTACCCTAGAGAAAGCAGAATTTCTACTACTGTCCCCAGACAACCCATTCTAACAGTCAGGTGGAGGTAATGATGGTAGTGGTGATGGTAATGGTGGCAGTGTATTTTCACTCTATTTTTGTTTTGTTTTATTTTATTTTGTTTTTTCACTCAGAACATAAATTATGGGCCCTTGATGACATCAATCATAATTTTTAACTGTATTGGGACAAGAAGGGATAAGCATCTCCCTAATTTCTAGAAACATAAATAGCAAGGAAACAGGATGTTTAAACAAATAAGAGCTTTTAACAGAAGGTCTGCAGATGTTGGCTCCTTCTCCTCATCACTGTAGATCTGTGGTCCATCTCTGGGAAGGGGCAGGAAGCCTTAGGGCGCCTTGTTCAAGAACAGTAGATAAAAGTCACGGTCTGGCAATCCCATCTGCTTCCTTGAAGAAGGAAATATTATAAAATAGTAATGTCAGGGCCCCAGGCAATGCAGTTTTCCAAGGGTCTCTGAGTTAACTCAACCAACATGTCCTCTTACATGTAAACTTGGACTCCGGATGGGGGTAGGGCAGACAGCTGAGCACACTCTGTTGGCCCGCAGTGCAAATGAAAAGGTACCATCTGTGCTACTGCTGAAAAATGATGATGCAGAGATGTGACGTTTCTAATGTTCCATCTGGGTATAATTGAACTGCCTCTTTAAAATAAAAATTCCATATCTGATATACATCCTTTCTTGTAATGGTCTCCATCTATCTTTTGTTGTTTCTGGAGGATTTATTTCATGAGAAAGTATGACATGAAATATGAAAAGCTAAGAACAAAGGTCTCTGAGGAATGGCTGTGGCATTTGTTTCTTTAGCTGACTTGTTCTTCATTTTCTTGTCATTTCAAAAACACTTTCCATATGCAAAATGTCCTCTCACCCCCTGGGAAAAAAATGCCCTGACTAGATAACTGAATAGACAAGCAGAAGGTAAATTATCAGTCTGTTATCTACACACAGAAGGAAAACAGGACATGAATTTGCCAGAATACGCCGTTGCCCACATTTACAAATCAAGAAAAGCCGCAATTAATTTTCTTTCCTAAAAATTTTATTGGTTCTAAAGAGCATTCTGAGAATAATAATAAGGATAATTAGAAGCACAACTTGAATTCAGAGTGACTTGCTTCTGAAACATTAAAAGCATAAGAAGGAAACAAAAGTATATGGAGGAGACTCTAACATGCCTCTCTCCAGGTACAATTATAGATTTGAAATCTGTTGTTATCTTACCATGGCAACGTTCATACTTAATTTCCCAAATGTTGAACTTTTGTCATCCTCCTTTAGGGGAGCCCTACTGCTTTCCCTGAATTCATGTCATGTCCTTTCCTTCAATACCTAACATTCCTCCAAGCACATGCTGTGAGCTCAATTCCCCAAACCAAGAACAACAGCTAACACCAAGAATTGGGTTATGCTCTCAGCAAAAGCACTTAAATGTGTTCTTTCTGTGTGATGGAAACCAACAATTGAATAGAGCTTCAAAAAGTCCTTTCCAACTTTGTGTGGCCTCTTCTTCTACCCAGTTTCATTTTAATAAACATTAAGTATCTACTGTGTGCTGGGAGCATTGGGAAATACAAAGATTGGAATAAGACATATTGTCTGATCTCAAGAAGTGTACAGTGTAGAAAGAGAGTAAGATCCAGACCACCAGAAAGCAGTTCTCAATGTGTGATCCCCACACCAGCAACATCAGCATCACCCAAGGCTTTGTTAGAAATGTAGCTCTCTGGGGCACCTGGGTAGTTCAGTTGGCTGGGCATCCAACTTCAACTCAGGTCTTGGTTTCACAGCTCATGAATTCAAACCCTGCACTGGAATCTGTGCTGACAGCTCAGAGCCTGGAGCCTGCTTTGAATTCTGTGTTGCCATCTATCTCTGCTCCTGCACTGCTTGTTCTTTCTATATATCTCTTTCCCTTTCCCCTTCTCTCTCTCTCTCAAATATAAATAAACATTAAAAAAATTAAAACAAATTGCTCGCTAAAATGTGAGAACCGTTGCTTTACAGCAGCTTGGAACACAAGCATCATAAGAGAGATACAATGTGCTTTGAGTAAAGAAAAAATCACATCTGTTTTGGAAGGAGAGGATTTTTAGGAGTGATAGTATTTCTATGAAGCTTTGAAAGTTAGCTAGGATATTGAAATGTAAGGAGTGGAGTAAGAAGAGGACATTTTAGGGGCGCCTGGATGGCTCAGTCGGTTAAGTGTCTGGTTTTGGCTCAGGTCATGATCTCACGGTTTGTAGGTTCAAGCCCCGCGTCGGGCTGTGTGCTGACAGCTAGTTCAGAGCCTGGAGCCTGCTTCGGATTCTGTGTCTCCCTCTCTCTCTGACCCTCCCCTGCTCACACTGTCTCTTCCTGTCTCTCAAAAAATAAAAATAAAAATCATAAAAAAAAAGAGAAGAGGACATTTTGGATGAGTGAAATGTGAGCCAAGCAATAGAATTAAGAAAGCAGAAGGCAAATCAAGAGTCTAGATTGACTGGCATGGAAGGAGATGGAGGTGAGTATCAGAAGATATAGGTTAGGGTCTCAAGCACCAAGTTGAAGAACATGTTGTCTAACTCAGTGGGCAATGACAAGTCACTAAGGTTTTTAGTCAGAGAAATAACAAAATTAGAGCACTGCGTTTGCAAGACTTATGTGAGGATTTCAGTAGGATAACTTGAAGTAGGAAGGAAGATACACAAGAAGTGGAGAACCAATTGACTTGACAATTACAATATTTTGGGTAGGTAATAATGAAAGTTTCAAGTAGGGGTTTTGCAGAGAAAATATGAGGGTATTAATTGGAGAAAATGTGAAGTACTAGATCAATAGTATTTAGTAATTGATTCAGTCTTAGCAAAAACATGGCAAAAATCACAACATTGATTAACAAGAGATTGGTCATGTCATAAACCAAAGAATAAGGCAATCAGAGGAGGAGTTGGATTTGGAAGGGATTTTTTTTTGAGCATAGTTGACCTTCTGGGATTTAATGTATCATGAAGTTGGGAATGCAGACATAGAGTTCATAATATAATCTACAATATTTGACCACATATGCTCGGTTTGGCTAGGCACATGAGCTAGGCACATGACTTATATCAAGTAAAGCTTATACTAGCTTTATGAGAAGACATTAGGCCTATTTTATTATATCTTGTAAAGCTTATACTAACTTTATGAGAAGGCATTATCAGGCCCATCTTTATTATTTAAATTAGATTCTGTTGCATATAACAAAAAATCCAAAATAACAGTGGCTAAAACACAAGGTTTATTCTAGCCTGCAGAAGAAATCAGGAGGTAGGCAGGCAGGATAGATATGATGGCTTCAGCAAAATCATCAGGGGGCCAAGTTCCTTCTAATGTCCTTCAGCATCATCCCCTAGGGAATTCTACCCTCCAGATACTTCATCAGTCAAGATTGCTGCTGAAGCCCCAGCAGAAAGTATGGGAATAGATGCTTGTTGAGAGGGTGAATATAAAGAGTAGGAGGTTGGAAGCATCTTGGAGGATGACCACTAGGAAGGGCCAGAAGGAGGCCTAGGGAAGACAGAAGGACCATGTCAACAAAAGGCAAAGTAACACAAGGCTTAGAATGGCAGGACAGGTGGGGAGGTAGGGTCAGATGATGCAGTCTATGAAAAACGCTCAGTGGGTTGGACAAGGGGAATTCCTCGGTAACCTTCAAAAGAATTACATCATTCAAGAGTTCAATGGCAGCAGCTCTTAGAGTTGAGGATATACTACGTGGTGAAGGAGAGGAGCAGTAATTTCTCTCCCATGAAGTTTGGTGATACAGGGAAAGAGAAAAACAGTGGTGGTGACTGAGAAATCCAGCAGCATTGAGGTAATGTTTCATAGAATAGGAGGTCTGAACACAATTTCCCTTTATGATGTCAGGTCTCCCAGAGACCCGATTTAAATTGCTTGAGTGTGTGGGCTGATACAAGGAAGCACTTTTTCCCTGATTGGCAGCCTCAATCCAATTCCTCCCAGGAAAATAAAGCAGTGTTGGCTGATACTGTAGCATAATAAAGGGCTCATACATTTTCTAAAGACTGTCTGATAAGCCTAATTAATTCCTTTTTGGCTTTCCCTCCAAAAGCTGGATGGAAATTCCTCTAACTCTGTGTTCTTGAAGAAAAATTAAATTGCAAAAGTAAGGATGTTTCGTTAGGCCACACTCCCCGCAGGGTCAGAGAAGGCTCTCTGGGTGCTTTGCAATGGCAGAGTTGCAGCTCCATTTCAGCAAAAATAAATATCAGATTACATACATTGTTTTTGCAGCTGACTGAGGCTTTGGTGTAGTGGCCATTTCATTCTACAGTTGCAAATGAAGAGAGCACAGTGTTTTTGCATCTTTTCATTATGAAGCCATTCTCTCCCCTCGAGACATGCATCCCCAGAGGATTTTTCTCCAACAAATGTCTGGTGCTGCTGCAGTGTTCATCGTGCATGACTTGGTTTAAAGGTTGTTAAAAATAAAGACAGATAGCTGGATCAGTTTTCTTGGTACCTTTCACTCTTCCTCCCTAGATTTCCATCCCACCCTGTTCTCCCTCCCTGGAAAAGCCCTTGTGCTACAAAATTATGAAAGAATGGCAGACTGAAACCGCAGCATGCCTTTGCAATTCTAATTTTCTAACCTGAAACCAGTAAGCCATAAAACTCTAGAAGCTAAAAGCTGCCTGAGGCAAATCCAAATCTTCTGGCTTTAAAATAGCAACACATCTTTTACCATTTTAGCTATTTTGAGCTAGATTTTCATGCACAGGCATGCTTGTTGAAATTAAATGTGTTTCATTTGAATCTCCCCCCTCCCTTCTGGAGAGATAGCAGGCTTGAGATATACTTGCTTTCTGTGTCTTAAAGACTAAATTTGAGTGCCCTGAGTAGGTATTAAATTACCGAACTGGGAGTTTTCCATCTAGATTGGATAGGCCTGGTACCACTCTGGAACCTGGATACATTTAGGAAAGTTGCCTTACTTGAGCCTGTCTTTAAGTATTCCTGTATTGTCACAGCCCTTAGTCTGGATTCCCCAGAAACAAACCCTATGATGAGGTTCTGAGGAAAAGTAGTTTATTTGGGAGATGATTAAAGGAAACACTGGTAATATGACTGAATCAAAGAGAGTTCACTCCCCTAGTGAGTCACGGAAATTGCACAAGGTGAGTTGTTACACAAAGGAAACTTTATTTGGAGCAAATAAGGAGATCACGGAGAATGGCTCCCAAAACCATGACTCCCCAAGAAAGGGTAACTGGGTACCTTTTGTTTAGGGTTATGATGAATAGATAGGGAAGCCATGTCATCATATGTAGAAGTGGCAGATACACCTTGAAGAAACCTCCTATACATAAATTGTATGTTATGTAAATAAAGCTCCTCCTTGGGTGGAGATTTTAGCATTAGAATGAGGTAAAGGCAAGTACCAGTCATTCCAAGGGATCACACCACAATCCATCTGTGCAGGTCCATCTGTGCAGGTGCAAGTCAATTAGCTCAAATGGTCAGGGTGGTCTGGGCTGGTGCCTGTCTTGTCAGGCCTGTTGCCAACACCAGAGGGGCAGTTTGGGTTCATTTGCAGGAGTTAAATGGTAAGACAGACAGAAAATCTTAAGGAAAAATGTAAAACAAAGTTTAGTGAGTATAAGCAGGCAGGCAGTAAAGGTCAGGTCTTAGGATCTAGCTGGTGAGAGGATGAGGATGAGGAAGTGAGCAGAGAGAGAACAGCTCATAAAAGGTGCCACTGTGGGCAACTGGTGCTTGATCCTGCTGAGGACTCTGGGAAACACTACATAACATGCACATTCATATCCTACCTGAGGGCTGGGAAAGCTGGGTTAGTTATCAGCCAACCCCAACCTGTCACTGGTTGACAGTCCTGACCAGAGATGTCAGCTCTTTCCAACATTCTCTATAGATTCGATGCAATACCAGTCAAAAGCCCAGCAATTATTTTGTAGGTGATTCTAATGTGTATATGGAAAAGCAAAAGACCTAGAGTAACTCAGGCAATACTGAAAAAGAAGAACAGAGTTGGAGGACTTATACTACCCAATGTCAAGATTTACTGTAAAGATGTAATAATCAAGGCAGCATAGAAGTGGGTTGAAGGAAGAGTAGTGGAACAGAATAGAAAGCCTAGAAATAGACGCACACAAATACAGTCAATTTATCCTTGACAAAGACTCAAAGGCACTTCAATGGAGAAAAGGTGGTTTGTTCAATAAATGGAGCTGGACCCTAGATACTTACACTTTTCACAAACATTAACTCAGAATGAATCATAGATCTAAATGTAAAGTGTAAAACTATAAAAGTTGTAGCAGAAAATATAGGAGAAAATCTATATGATCTTGGATTGAAAGATGGATTTTTAGATGTAATATCAAAAGCGCGATCTATAAAAGGGAAAACTGGCATGCTGCATTTTATTAAAATTTAAAACTTCTGCCCACAAAAGACAGTTAAGAAAATGAAAGAATGGGAGGAACTAATTGCAAAACATGTATCTGATAAGGGACTTGTATACAAAATGTACAAGGAATTCTTAAAACTCAGAAAAAGACAGTTAAAAAAATGAAGAATGGGAGAACTAATTGCAGAACACTATCTGATAAAGGACTTGCATAAAAAAATATATAAAGAATTCTTAAAACTCAACAATAAAAATAGAGCTAAAAGTCTTATCTTAGAGCTAAAAATCTACAAAGATTGTTGATAAAAACAGGGTAGAATGTGATTCTGATTTTGTAATCAAATACATGCATAAATAAATAATTTCTCAATAGTTAAATCTTTTATTCTCCCCTTTTCAAGAAGAGAGTTGTTAACTACAAACATTTCCCTCCCCAGCTCTTAGTCTTTTTAACTGAGCAAAAGGGATTATATGTTGGGACAAGGAATTGCAGGAAAAACTGACAGGCAGAGAGAAGGGAGTATTTCTTAAAGGGGAGGAGATCCTAGGAGCTGGAAGCCCCAGGTCCCATGTCTCACAGTACCCATAGGTGGTGGTGAGGCCTGATAAGGAACCTCAAACTGCCACTGAGCCTCCCATCCAGGGGAAGTCTCAGTGCTCCTCTGGACCCTGAAGGGAGTCCCTGCCCTCCTGAACCACTGGACATTAGACAGAGATAAAGGCTGCCATGTTGAGTTGAAGATCAAAGGCACCCCCCAGCTTTCCTAGCAGTGCATAAGCCTTCTATTTTTCTATTTGACTCCAAGAAAGATCAAAAGCCCTAGTACTTACAAGGATCTTCTGACAACCTGGTAGGACATGAAGGTCAGAGACAGATTTAATTTGGTTTGAAGAAAATGTAGAAGCATGACATTCCTTAGAAAACTGAGTTTATGTGTAGGTAGTCACGCACATTTTTGATCCATATAAACAGGAAAACAACTCTAAGAGTAAATGCCAAATTAATAATAGGCGGTGAGTTCTGAGTAATGGGATTATAGTGACTCTTATTTTCTCTTTGATTTCCATGCAATAAGAATGTATTACCTATGGGAAAATGGGGAAAGGCTAGGTGGTACAGTGTGTAAGGCCTGGGTTTTAGACCCACATAAACCTGGGATTGAATTACTAGCACTTATTTGCTGGGTCAATTTGATAACATTGTTTATACTTCTTTTTTTTTTTTTCCTTTTTTAACTTCAGCTCACATTTCATTGCACTACTGATCACATGTCATGGCTGAGAATACATAGTATATTATTGGACTTTCAGTTTTTGAACAAAATGCAAAACACAGTCTTCACTAGAGCATAATAGTCGCTTCTTAAACATCCCCAAGGTAGTCTTAGATGGGCTACTTCCTGAAGACATTACAAAAATATAGCTAGGATAAGAATGTGTAATGCGTATCCTGACACAAGAAGGGAGGCAAGAAAAGGATCATGCACTGAAATGATTAGCAAGTAACTATTTTATGTATTTACCAGTAATCTGAGGCAGACATGAATGAACAGGAATACTTGGAGAATGATTGTGATTGAAAAGCATTTCAACGTGGGGCACCTGGGCGGCTCAGTCAGTTAAGCATCTGACTCCTGAGTTGAGTTCAGGTCATGATCTCACTGTTCATGAGATAGAGCCCTGTGATGGACTGTGTGCTGACAGTGTGGAGTCTGTTTGGGATCCTTTCTCTCCCTCTCTCTCTGCCCCTCCTCCACTCATGTGTACTCTCTGTCTCTTTTTTCTCAAAATAAATAAATTAAAAAGAAAGAAAGAAAAACATTATAAACAACTTCTCAGTAACATTTCTACTTATTTTACTTTTCGTAATAAAATGTTTTTCTTTTAAAAATATTTAATCTTGAGAGAGGGAGAGAGACAAAGCAGGAGTTGGGGAGGAACAGAGCAAGAGGGAGACACAGAATCAGAAGCAGGCTCCAGGCTCCAGGCTCTGTGCTGACAGCTCAGAGCCTGATGCAGGGCTTGAACCCACGGACTGTGAGATCATGACCTGAGCCGAAGTTGGCCGCTTAACCAAATGAGCCACCCAGGTGCCCCAATAAAAAATATTTTTTTCTATCTCATACATGATTGAACACATATTCTGCTTTAAAATTAAGTCACAATTGAAGAAACAATGGTTATTTTTCTAAAGAAGTTACCAGCCTGATGAATCTAAAGCCCTCAAAAAATGTTGCATCTTATTTTCATTGAACTGCAAGGCCTTCTATTTTGATTATTCCCGGTAAATAGCAATTTTGTTTCTCTAGTTGTTTTCATTTGCCCAACAGTCATGACAGTTTTAACATGGCGACTGCTTTCAGGGGACTCTGTCAGAGTCCTCATTTCCATCTCAGCAGCTGCCGGTGATCTTTCATCTAAAGTCCATCCCTCAAGACTTCTCTATGGTGGTTGGCCAAGGGGTCCTGGCCACCATGGCTTCATTCTGCTGAATATGATTTTCCTGAAATCTCCTGGATATTTGTTGTGTTATACAAAAATATTTCTATAAGCAATGTTCCAAACAGGTGATCTCTTTGGGTTTTACTTCTCTTGTTGTGAAGTCTTTAATGCAGTCCGAAAAGCAGGTTTCTGTAAACTTGTTGTCGGTTCCAAGAAGCTCTTCAAACTGTTTTATCAAATCAGATTCTGATATTTATGCAGCCATATTCTTTTGTTATGTTTATTAGAGTCACCTTTTCTGATGCATGGGTTTCCTTTTTGTTCTGGAAAGTCAGTTGTCCAAACTTTGCTTGAACATCTCCAATGAGGCCTGATTTCTCAAGCACAGGCTCTCACATCTGACACGCCCACAAAGTCTAGGGATGGAGGGTTTTGGTCAGGGCAGATGCTACAGTCGCTGGATGGAAGAGAACACCAAGATTTCTACATATCTAGGCCTTATGTCTTTACCTGTAAATCCCACTGATGTCCACTTTGTAGTTATCAAAGAGATTTATAAAGAGGGCAGAGTAGTTTGCCGTATAATTGCACACATAGATACTTATGATAAGGGTATACTTTAGACTAGTGAACTTCACAATATGCAAGTCTCAATAATGTGAAAAAACACACAAAAATACTTATGATGCTTTGTATGAATATTTAAATCAATGATGGAAATAGCTAACCTAGATACCCTGATGAATATTTATAAGTTGGCCTATGTCCATCATTTATATCTTTAAATTAAACACAAAAATAAAAGCATTACTTTTTCAAGCTTGTTCCATAATGCCAACTGAAACTCCCAAGAAGGTTTTATCATTTAGAGGTGATGGTTGTGTTCCTTGACAGAGTGATTGTTCAGAGATCACTTAATCCTTGCACACCTGACATTTTTCTGCTACTAAAGTGAAAAGAAGGGCCTTTGTCATGAGATGAACTATATCTCCCCCCAAATTTATATGTTAAATTATTAACCCCCAGTACCTCAGAAGGTCACTGTATTTAGAGATAGGGTCTTTAAAGAGGTAATTAAGTTAAAATGAGGTCATTAGAGCGGGACCAAATCCAATATGACTGGTGTCCTTAATAAAAAAAAAAAAAAAGGAGATTGGGTCATAAACATACACAGAAGGACCATGGGAGACACAGGGAGAAGATGGCCATCTACAAGCCAAAGAAAAAATATTTAGAAGACTCTAGCCTACTGACACCTTGATCTTGGACTTTCAGCCTCCAGAATTGTGAGAAAATAAATTTCCATTGTCCAAGCCATCCAATCTAGGACACTTTGTTATGGCAGCCCCATAAAACTAATACCGTCTGAATTTGAGGTGCTGGAAAGAACCTGAAAGACATATAGGAAAAGCTTAAAAATCCTTTTTTACAAAAGTCTAATAAAACTATTATTGTTTGTGGTGTACCTACACTTAAAATTACAACATGGCAGCTATTTCTATTCCAGGATATACAGCAAAGATATTTTCTCTTTAAGCTTAAAATAAACTGTGGCAGGGAGGAGAGTATCAAATCACATGTTTTTGTGATTTCTCCACTCCCTTCAAAGTATAAAGGACATAGTACTTGCTTGGTTCATTTATCAAGACGTTGGACTGAGAGATGGAAGGAGAGAAGACCTGAAGAAGTTAAGATAATGACGTTATTTTTCATAAATACAAAACAAGATGTAGGGAGAAGACCCAGCTCACTGGGAGACTTTGGGAGAATACATGAGAAAGGGATTAAGGAGCTTTGGGTGGGAGAAAGAGATGTGTAAGTAGAGTTCCTAGAAAGGTATGCTGAGCAAAATAAAGTGCAGTGTCTCCTCATTCTTCAAAGAAGAAGTGTCATGAGACTTTCACATTATTCTCCAAGGCTTTTGATACAAGGACTCCAAATTCAGGGTTCTTTCTCTGACATTCCAAAATGTTGAAGACACTGTGAGATGAAAACAAGGTCACTTTGGGGTGCCTGGGTGGCTCAGTGGGTTAAGTGTTCGGCTTCGGCTCAGGTCATGATCTCACGGTTCGTGGGTTTGAGCCCCGCATCGGGCTCTGTGCTGACAGCTAGCTCAGAGCCTGGAGCCTGCTTCAGATTCTGTATCTCCCTCTCTCTCTGACCCTCCCCTACTTGCGCCATCTGTCTCTGTTTCTCAAAAATAAATTAAAAACATTTTTTAAAGAAAGAAAACAAGGTAGCCTAAAAGATAGCTCATCCATTTAGTCTGTTTCTCTCAAAATTTTCCACGACGTGAAATGCAAAGTAATGTGCTGTAAAGATAATGATTAAGCAAAGGGTATTTTAAAGTTTACTTTTCTTTCCATTTGATTTCTCTGCTTTCAAGTATCTGCTCCTCAGCCCATCTGTTGTCCTATTTTGATTGTTTTTGGCAAACAGATGCAGGAGGAGAACACTATTGCCTTTTCTGTTTTATATAACCTCAGAGATAAGAACATAATGTTAGTCAGGTTTTCTTTTGTGGGGAAAAGCTGTGAAGTACTGAAATACAGCAAAAAATATTACTGGATGTTTTCAAAGGAAAACTAAGCATTGTCTAGCATCCCTCTCTCACTTATTGGTTCTATGGTGTTTTTACAACTTTCATTATATTGATGTTATTTATAATTCTGTAAGTTGTAGATAACTGAAAGAGATACAAAGGATTCTTATCCAAAAATATGCTAATGAACTTGGAGGATGTTCCATTAATTTCCCTCCCACTCTGTCGAAGAGGCCATTATGGCACAAATTGAGCAAATTCATGGCAACATTCCTAAGAGCCTTTTTGTGTTCTCTTTGAATTTTCCTTCAGATTGGTTGTAACATATTACTGGTTCCCTCCTTTTTTAGTGAGTTACATAAAATCTTTGACATGTTCCCATTTTATATATGTATAAGAGATGTGAGTTTATCTTTTCTAAAAAAAATTATCCTTTAATACTTTCATAAGTTGACTGTCTTTCAGCCTCTAGAAATCCAGCTGAATATTAGTCTTACCTGAGTTTCAACTGGACACAATATTGAATCTATCTTTTGGAGTGAGGAATAGCAGGGGATGGTGGGGGAGCAGTGTAGTTGAACTGACCTCTCTATACCTTAGTCAGAAGTCTCAGCTGTGTGCCTCTCTAGTGAACCCAGGGGACCCGAGCCATGATCTGCATGACATTTTTATCTCTGACATTCAGTTTGACTTTCAAGTATCACAGAGTAGGTGGGAAAAAAAAACATGAATGCAAAATGAAACAGAATATTTGTCAGCTTGCCACTACACCATCCAGTCTAATGTGAAAGAAAATCCATTTCATTTTGCCCCTGCCTGCTGATTGGTATGAACTCAGCTGCCCTTCAAAGGTTCAATCTCTTGAAAGCAGGTTCAGTCATTGCTGTGAGCCAAAGGAAGAATAGGAGTTAACATTCGCAAATTCCCCGTAGAGTTGTTTTTGGTGGGTGGAGGAGAATGTGTGTTGTGAATGGTTTTAGCATACACTGAAAACTACTTCCATTTTCTTCCTTTTTAATGTAGGAAAGTAAAAGTAATATCAGAGAAATGTGTTGACAACTTCCAGTGAGTAAAATATCTGCCATCTTGAGATAAGTATTGCCAGAAAATAGAAAATGATGCAAGAGGTTTACCCTGTACACATTATCCTATCAGAATTAGAAGCATATGCCATATGGTTTTGTAGGGGAGGAAATCATTTCCTTCTACTCTTCTAGGTTCACCATTGGGGACCCTGTAACAGAGTATAACAAGAGAAACAGAAGTTTATTAACATGTATATATCCTATATACATGGAAGGATCTCAAGGATGATGGTCTCATAGAGATGGCTAGAACTTGAACCTAAATACTGTCTTTAGCTAAAACAAAGGAAGAAGGATGTAAAGGAGGTAACTTATGGGAAGGTAAACATAAAAAGTACAGTAAAGAAGGGTAGGTTTATTATGTAGATTTTAGTCTAAGCCTTTTTTATTTATAAGAGTCCTTTGGGATTCAGAGTCACTCCAAAGAGGGAGACACTTTTACAAATGAGGATTTCCTTTATACATGTAAATTTCTCTTACAAAAAAGTAACTTCTACTGTTTTCAGAACTTCTCCTTCTTCTGCTGTTTCTTTTTCTTTTTTAATTTTTTAATGTTTATGTATTATTGAGAGAGAGACAGAGACAGAGCATGAGTGGGAAAGGGGAAGAAAGAGTGGCAGACACAGAATCAGAAGCAGGCTCCAGGCTCTGAGCTGTCAGCACAGAGTTCAACGTGGGGCTCGAACTCAAAAACCGTGATTTCATGACCTGAGCAGAAGTCAACGCTTAACCAACTGAGCCACCCAGGTGCCCTGCTTCTGCTGTTTCTTAAAACAGCTTATAATTAGCTCTAAATAAAATAATAATAATCAGCAGCAGCAGCAGCAGCAATAGCCAGCTCTACATAGTACTTATACCAAAAAGGCATTTTGGGGGGTGGCATACTTTGGTCTCCTACAGTCGTATTTTGGAGTGGTACATCCTGGTCCCCTACACTTTATGTGTACAGCTACATCCTAGCATTTAGGTCGGTGGTTGCTCTGTCCAAGGCAACCATGACTTCTTGATCACATTCAGGTAGTTTTTACTTGTCTTCAGCTCTTGGTTTGATTGTTTGGAGGCTCAAGTTGGTTTTTGAAGTCAAAAGGAACTCCTTCCTTTCCATCCCCATTTATAGAATTAAAGAACAAGAACATGGGGTCTAATTCAGGTAAATATCTTAACAAAATGGCATCCAAAGTATCGTTTTTTAAATATTTAACTTACACAATTCTCAGATAAAATCAAAATGAGCAGAAACCAAAGTTTTATTAAATTCATCAATGAGGGAAGCAACAGGATGATGAAGTTGGTTCAAGAAAAGATACAGGAATTGATGATTATATTTTCAATGAAAGAAAGGAAGAACACAGCAATAAGTTACAAGGTTAGATGCAAAACTTGTTATTGTTCTATCAGTAATAAGACCATAGCCTTTGGGGTTAACTTTTCTACACAAGAAAAATCATTTGTGTTACTATCAGACAAAAATAATTGTCATTGCTCCTGGACAGAAATTACTTTCATGATATTGGGATAAATAATTTATATTTATCACTTCCAATAAAAGAACATCCAACTTTACAGGGTTGAAAATTGTCTGAGCCCTAATCAAGAGTAATGGTAAATTGAATAAATTAGTGTACCATGTGACTCTAGGGTAGGAGTCAATAAACCTTAGCAGACCTAGCTAACTATAACCTGGTTTTGTAAATAAAATTTTGTAGGAACACTGTGGCAGCCATTTGCTTATGTATTGTAGATGGTTTCTTTTGCTGCAAGGTTGAATAGTTGCAACAGACACTAGATGGTCCTACAATCTAAAATATTTACCATCTAGCCCTTTACAGAAAACAAAACAAAACAAAACAAACTCACCAGCCTTTGATCTAGGAACACTAAGAACAGGGCACTGCCTAACAATGGAAACAGAAATGATACAATCTTTTCTCCCCTTACTTTTAAGTTTTAGATGATATTTTTTTTCTTTGCAACAATGTTAATTAAAAAAAAAACTTGAGCATGAAATCAGACAAACTTCTTCAGGGAAAAGGCACATCAGAAGTATGTGCCTTCTGGTCAGGTACATATGACTGAAAATTATGTGCATTGTAGCCACACCACGATGAATTCTGCTTAATAGCATTATAGATCCTCAGAAACTCCTTCAGAATCAATTAACACACTGAAAGCAGAGAAATACCAAGTTCTTTATTTCTAAGAAGAAAGTTGATGACCCATTTATGTTCTCAGCATTTTGAAGTACTCACTTCTCTTTGATTAAAAAAAAAATCAAACCAGGGGCACCAAGGTGGCTCAGTCAGTTAAGCATCTGACCCTTGATTTTGGCTCAGGTCATGACCTCACAGTTTGTGAGTTTGAGCCCTATATCGGGCTCCATGCTGTCATTGTGGGGCCTGCTTGGGATTTTCTCTCTCTCTCTCTGCCCTTCCCCTGCTTGCACACCTGCTCTCTAAATAAAAAAATAAATAAATAACTTTTAAAAATCAACCCAGCTTTTGATATTAAGCTCATCCATATCCTGATATTTTACTTCAGGAATTTGCTATATGTGGCCCATATCAAGGGATTGCACTTTCAAAAAAAAACCAAAAAAAAAAAAAAACAAAAATCAGTAGCTTCTGACTGTACCTTGGTAACTTTATTTACAAAAATGAATAAATATATGAACTCACACAGTTGATTATTGTTTGGAAATTATATTGGAGCAAGGATTTTAAGATATCTGTCTAGACTAGTCCAGTTCATCTTGCCTCTTTAGAGGTCTTCCTACCATCACTAGAGCACAACCAGTGTGAATTACAGACATTCGGGAGATTGTATAGACTGCCTGGTCCCCTGGTATAGGCAAAATGCCATCTTACATCTAATTCAAAAAGGTAAATATGGACAAAGTTTCACCTAGATTGGATTCAGGGCTGAGTTCCAGCCACTCCCTTAGATAATCTTCAGATGATCTCAATCATCCCAGCCTCTCTCCCTTGATGTCCTAGAATCAGCCAGCTATTGAAGGGTTAACTCTGGCATAGAGTGGAGAGCCAACATTCAGTCAAGAGTTCATGACCATTGGCTGGTGTCCTCACCATGTTATATGCTACATATTTTCCATGGCACCCCCTGCCCATGTAACATTTTCCATATTACCTAATTGTTCACAATCCCTTTCCAGTTGCTACCAGCACCCACCAGCCACCACACAAAATCAATGCAAATCTCTTTTAAAACAACAGGGGCAAATCACAAGGAAAAACAAGAGGAAAAAACCAAGAATGGGACATCAGCATGATGTCCTGAATGAGGACAGGTTGTACAAACTATTTTTTTTAATGTTTGTTTATTTTTTGAGAGAAAGAGAGAGAGCATGAGCAGGGGAGGGGCGGAGAGAAAACAGGACAGAGGATCTGAAGCAGGGTGCATGCTGACAGCAGAGAACCCATGCAGGGCTTGAACTCACAAACTGTGAGATCATGACGTGAGCCAAAGTCAGATGCTTAACCAACTGAGCCACCCAGGCAGCCCTGTGCAAATCTGGTCTAACAAAGACTCTAGACATAATCAAAACATGACTGAGTAGGGAAGAACTGTACAGCCTAGCCTAGTGCAAAGAACTGAAGCATTTGTACACCCATTGGCTGAGAGGGTTCTCAGGGAAAGAACAAAGAATATAGTAAAACAACACAAGGGAGCGTTAGGGGAAAAAAACCCTCTGAACTCATACTTCTGCTCAATCCAACTTATGTGCCCAGAAAAGCCCATCCATTCTGGTTTGAGCTCTCCCTGATGATTGGGTTATACTTGCACATACTGGAGATCAGCTGCTGCTGGCACCCCATCGGCACTCCTCCACTCTTCTTTCTAGTTCAGTGCACACTGGCCCAACTTTCAAAAGCTAGCCTATACGTTTTGTTCCCCAAGGGCCTTCGCTGTTTTCTGGAGCCCCCTCTGCTAGTTAGTGTAAAATGTCCTAGTTCCTTTGATCCCCGAGTAGGATAATAATCCTGACATGTTCTACACTGGCTTTCAGAGTTTCCCCAGCAAAATGGAACTCCAGTCATCCATAACAGTAGCTGGCCCAATAAGGCACATATCACTGGCTCCTTTCCGTTCCCCTGTCTCAGTTACATAATCCCCACCCTGCATTCCCTTCACCTCCTAAATTACACTCAAATCATTGTCCCAGGATCTGTTTTCCAGGAGTACCCCACCCCCACCTGCCCCAAACACAATCGATGTTCAAGAAATATTCATTCACTCATCCAAGTCTTTTGAGTATTTCTATTTTTTGAAATTTATTGAGCTTTTTTGTGCCCTAATTTTTTTCAACATGGCTAATTTTCCATGAATATTTCATGGGCAGTTGGAAAGAATGCATATGCTCTACTTTCAGGGTACAGTTGGGTGTATATTGATCAGTTCTACTTTTAAATTACGTTATTTAGACCTCTCACATGCTTTCTTATTTTGCATCCACTCAAACTGTTGTAGACTAAAAGAGTTGATTTGAAGTCCTCTATTACCAGAGGGCTTCTATTTGTCTTTTTATCTTCTGTAATTTCTGCTTTATGATTGTTGTTATTTGTTACCTCGATATTCAAAACTGACACATTTTTGCATGTGTTACACCTTAAAAAAATTTAAAGTGCCTGCTGTTTTTTGAGCTGAATTACACCTTTTCTGATATTATGTTAATAACTCCTTGCTTAAAAATGTACCTTTTCGGGGCACCTGGGTGGCTCAGTCAGTTAAGCTTCAGCTCAGGTCCTGATCTCATAGTTTGTGGGTTTGAGCCCCACATCTGGCTCCGTGCTGACCACTAGCTCAGAGCCTGGAGCCTGTCTTCAGATCCTGTGATTCCTTCTCTCTCTGACCCTCCCCTGCTCACATGGTCTCTCTCTTTCTCAAAAATAAATAAAAACATATAAAAAATTTTTAAAAATGTACCTTTTCTGGGGCACCTGGCTGACTCAGGCGGTGGAGCATGCCACTCTTGATCTTGGGGTTGTAAGTGTGAGCATCACATTGGGTGTAGAGATTACCTTTAAAAAGTCTAAAAAATGTTTTTAAGTGTACCTTTTCCTAGTAGACTTTGCCCATCTTTCTATTTTTGACTATCTTGAATCACTTCAGTGTGATCCTTAGATATGGCATAGTTTTTGTTTCCTTTCCAATCCAATCTAATCTAAAATTCTTCTTTTAATATGTTGGTTAAACCCATTTGCACTTACTAAGATGATATATTGTTTGGTCTTGGTTCTGTCATATTGTTGCATACTCTCTGTCTATATACTTTAAGGACTTTTTCTATGTAGTCTCTTTCTTTTGGTTTGCTTTCTCTTTGCAGCTCTGATCTGGTGATTACCCTTATTAATGCATTTAGTCAGGGCGTTATAGTCCTTTGTTATGAGAAATGATAAAAATGATGTTTCCTCTTTCTTCCCAATTCCCTTTCTCTCCACCACCCAATTTAAATCAATAATATCACCTCTCTTAATGTTATCTTTATACTAGTTAAGAGTATGTATGGGTGCCTGGGTAGCTCAGTCAGTTAAGCATCCAACTCTTGATTTTAGTTCAGGTCATGATCCTAGGGTCATGAGTTCGAGCCCCATATTGGGCTCTACACTGAGCATGGAACCTGCTTAAGATACTCTCTCTCTCTCCTCCTGCCCCTTTCCCCAACTTGTGCACTTGCTCTATCTCTCTAAAAAAACTTAAATAAACAAAAAAAATTTTTTTAAAGGGGCACCTGGACAGCTCAGTAGGTTAAGCGTCTGACTTTGGTTCAGGTCATGATCTTGCAGTTCCTAAGTTCGAGCTCTGTCAGCACAGAGCCTGGAGCCTGCTTCGAATTCTGTGTCTCCTTCTTTGCCCCTCCCCCCCAAATAAACAAAAAATATTTTAAATATATGTATATATAAAATTAAAAGAGAAAACAATATGCATATGTTGATTATTTGATTAGTCAGCTCTTAATGATGTTATTTATATCAGAGTTATTATAGATGAGATAATCAACATATGGATTCTAATTCCTCCCTTATTCACTCCACTGTAAGTTGTAACATTTCTGTGTTTCCATGGTCACTTCAGGGTTAGCCCTTTACCTCCAGCAAGGACATTCTAGCAGTGCTTGCTGTGACCTGTTTTTTTCCTGGGTTCTTTCACAAGTCTCCTGTTTTTTCCTTCCCTTTTTTTTTTTCAGCTGCTGCTCCACTCTGTTGCTTTATTTATTTTACAGTCTGTGGATCATATTTGTCCCCCACTTTCACATAGATGGAATCTGTGGGGAAGTGCTTTTTCATTCTCTTTGAAGGTTTGGAATAGTTTGCAGGAATTGGAGAAGAGAGGCTTATTTATACAGGATTGTGGGCACTGGAGGTGCCCGGGTCTGTGTTTTGTTGTTTTGTTTTCTGGTCATGTAACACTTACCCACGCACGTTTAGGATTGTGCTTTCCAGAAACACAACAGGAGTGACACTGGTCACAGGAAGTGAAGGTGTTTTAACAAAACAATGAAGGAATCATTGGCAGGGTGGCCCTTTCCTCACTTCAGACACAGAAGTAGACGGCTCTGCACTCCGCCTAGACAACTGTCGGGGCCAGCTTCTGACCACTCCTCATTCCATACTAACTGCTTTCATTCCAGCTCAGTTTTACAGATCTCATTTCACAGAATTATAGATCATTAGCCACCCAAGTGATGCTGAAGTTCTTGAAGAAATTTCAGCCATCAGCATGTTTTCTTGGAAGGGAAATGTCTTGTGCTTATTCTTGATCACTCAAAAGATTTTTAAAATTTGGACATAATTGTAACTCTCGAGGTAAAGATGACAGTCAGTGAACATTTCCATTTGAAGTATTTGGGGAAAATGAAATAAGATTAGAAAGTTGTTTGTCTATAAAGTCAGGGAACTGAGAAGATAACATAGGTTAGGATACTTTTACTTAACTGCTTAATTCTTCGCCCTCCTGAAATATAGCCCAAAGCCTATGAAATTGTAACAGAGGTCTGATGGCAGTTGACTAATAAGGAAATTCAGGTCACTGGCTCCTATAGGCCAGAGAGTCTGACTTTCAGCACACCCTCAGTGACCAACTTTGCCAAATACTGAAGAATATTTCAAAAAGAAAGGCTTTTTGTGCCTTGATACTCCATGGGGCATCACAAGAACTTGAGGGTTAAGGGAGAACAATCTGATGCAGTAAAACAAAAACACGCTTTTGGAGCCAGGAGCCCATGTGTTCACATTCCGGGGCCACACTTACTGGGCCTCAGGTGTCCACCTGTAAGACAAAGAAAATTCTGGGGCGCCTGGGTGGCTCAGTCAGTTAAGCGTCCAGCTTCAGTTCAGGTCATGATCTCACGGTTCGTGGGTTCGAGCCCCGCATCAGGCTCTGTGCTGACAGGAGCTCAGAGCCTGGAGCCTGTTTCAGATTCTGTATCTCCCTCTCTCTCTGACTCTCCCCTGCTCATGCTGTGTCTCAAAAATAAAAATTTAAAAAAAGATAAAGAAAATTCTATCGACCTCATACAATCGGTTTAAAGACTTAATAAGATTATTTATATAAAGTACACAGGGTGTAGTAGGTCATTAATAAAAGTCAGCAGCCTTTCATCGTGCTCCCTAGCCTTCCCCTCTCCCTCTAATTCCATTCATTGCTTCAAGCAAGAAACTATTTTGTTGGGGACAGATGCTTCTTTGTCTAACAGAGTATTTTTAGTCTCCTAGTGATCTGGAATGCAGTATCCCAGTTTTCCGGCTGGATGTCACTTAACTCATTAGTGACCTGCCCCAATTATGACATTTCTCACATTGGTTTATAGTCGCTTTGTACATATCTTTCCCCTCTCCATTTCAAAATATTCAAAAGCAACAGCCCTACATTTTCCTCTTCAAATCTCTGATGCCTATTGTATTAGCAATCTGTTGCTGCATAGTAAATTACCCTGAAAGGGGCACCTGAGTGGCTCATGTCGTTGAGCATCTTACTTGATTTAGGCTCAGATCATGATCCCAGGGTCATAGGATTAAGCCCCACGTTGGGCTCTGTGCTGAATGTGGAGCCTGCTTAGGACTCTCTCTCTGCAGTGTGTGGGTGACTCAGTCAGTTGGGCAACCACCTCTTGATTCTGGCTTGGGTCATGACCTCACGGTTTATGGGATCAAGCCCTGCATCGGGTTCAGGCTGAAAATGTGGAGCCTGCTTGGGAATCTCTCTCCCCTCTCTTGCCCCTTCTTGTGTTTTCTCTCTCTGTGTGTCTCTCAAAATATATAAATAAACTTTAAAAAAAATTCTCCCTCTCTCCCTCTGCCCCTCTCTCCTGCTCATTCACTCTCTCTCAAAAAACACAAAAACAAAAAACAAAGCCCAAATTACCCTCATATTTAGCAGCTTAAAACAACATTTATTTCTCATATTCCTCCAGCAATAGCTCAGGATCTCTCATGAGATTGCAGTCAGGCCGTTTGCTGGGGCTACAGTCAGCATTTTTCATATTCTTGTCTTTGTTCACTATGATGTTCAACAGATTCTCTCAAGTTAAGGTTCTATATGAGTTAAAATTACTTTTGAAAAACCTTTCAAATTACCCCTAAAGACTGTATTCGTCCCAAGAAATTTAACAAAATTAAAGGCCTGGTTAAAGGCTCATAACAGTAATTGGCTTAGAATAAGAGGACATATATGAAAAATTATGTACTTAAACACAAGAATTATATTCAACTCAGTTATATAAACACACACACACACACACACACACACACACACACACACACACACAGAAGGCATTCAGGGACTTAGGAAGCTGAAGGAACAATGTTATAAAAAAATCTTTTAAATGGCACCTGCCATTCCAGTAATTAAAGGTGGGCCTCATGGTCATTGTGAGATGGGACTCCTCCTTCTCTCAGCTTCCGAAGGCCCTGAATGCTGTGTGTGTGTGTGTGTGTGTGTGTGTGTGTGTGTGTGTTTTGCCAAACTGAATTTGCATAAGTTAAATACATTTATGTTCAATACTGAAGTGTTGAAATGTAAAGAAATTTTCTGATTCATTTGTAAGCACCAAATTATTCATTTTACAGGAGTTGATTTCTCACCTTATGCTTTGTCCTTCCAGCATTTCAGAACTTTGTTGATCGATACTAACCTGGCAGGACTCAGAATTGTTTCATTATTAGAGCACCTGGAGAACAAACAAGGTGCATTTTGCAGAATATGTTGGAGTATTAGTATTCTACCCATATAAATAATACTTGGCACAAAATTATATGTTTGGTCATTTTAAGTTTATAGTGATAGAGGTAATTAAATTTATACAATATAAAAGCCAACTGAATATCATAATCACAAGTATATCAATCCAACCACAGACACAGAGACAAGCTTTTGAACCAAACATGTTCTTTAATATTGGTTTGTTATGTACACATTTGACTAGTGGGTGGCTAGTCCTCCCTGAAAGATAACCAATGGTACCTGTCAAAAGTTTAAGAAATGTTATATTTTTTAAAGTATTGTAGAAAAACAATTTTGATAAAAGTTTCCTTGATTTATTTTTTTTCCAAACTGCAATACTGTTCTATTTTAGCAGATTCCCCCTGTGCTTGCTCACAGATAGTCAGTGTTCCATTGCAGTGGAGGGAACAATCTTAACTATCCCATTAGCTGAGTAGAAATCTTAGGGTCTGGGTGCCTGAGTGACTTAGTTGGTTGAGCATCCAACTCAGTTTTTGCTCAGCTTATGGTCCCATGGTCACAGGATTGAACCCTGAGTCAGAATCTGCACTGAACCTGGAGTCTGCTTTGGGATTCTCTCTCTCTCTCTCTCTCTCTCTCTCTCTCTCTCTCTCTCTCTCTCTCCCCTTCTCCTTCTCCCTCTCACTCTGTTCCCTCTGTACCTCTCCCCAGCATGTGCTCTCTCTCTTTCTCTCTCTCTCTCTCTAAGAAAAAAAAAGAAAGAAAGAAATGTCTGGAGACATTTAAAAAAAAAAGAAATTTGAAGGTCATAGAAGTCTTGAGTGTGTTCCTTCCATTACGCTTATTAAAGACTAATATTTCCTAATCTGGAAATTTAGAGTTCATGTTCTCCAGGGATAGTAAGTTCTTCCCATGTCATTACACAATCTTCATTCTCTGAGTAATGTCTTTACCACCAGTTGTGTTTAATAATTCTGATGCAGGTTCTGATACAGGTACAGGCACAAACATATCTTGGTTAAGTTTAAAGGAAGGTTGAATAAACTGTCTTCTCCAATGAGAATATTGCTAGAATGTAAGCACTGAGTGCAGGAGTCTCTGTTTTGCTCACTCATGTTCTCCTGGAGAAATGCCTTACACACAGTAATGTTTGGTTAATATTTGTTGAATAGTTTTATGGGTGAAACCATCTCTTATGTTCCTTAGCTTTTGTCATATTTTATTTTGATGCCTCTGTATTATAGTGTCCTAAGGCTTCCATAACAAATTACTACAAACTGGGTAGCTTAAAACAGCAGAAATGTATTCCCTGGAGTTCTGGAGGCCAGAAGTCTGAAATCAGGTGTTGGCAGAGTACAATCACTCCAAAGGCTCTAGGGGAGAATCCCTCCTTGCCTCTTTCTTTTTCTGATGGCTCCAAGTCTTCCTTGGTTTGTGGCAACATGGCTCCAGTCTCTGTCTCCATATTTAGAACACCTTCCCCATGTCTGTTTCTTCTTTTCTTCTAAGGAATTTATCACTAGATTTAGGGCCTACCCTGTCGATCCAGGATGAGCTCATCTCAAGAGCCTTCACTTAAGAGCCTTCACTTGGGGCACCTGGGTGGCTCAGTCGGTTAAGCAGCCGACTTCGGCTCAGGTCATGATCTCATGGTTCATGGGTTTGAGCCCCGCATCGGGCTCTGTGCTGACAGCTAGCTCAGAGCCTGGAGCCTGCTTCAGATTCTGTGTCTCCCTCTCCCTCTGCCCTTCTCCCTCTCATGCTCTGTCTCTCTCTGTAACAAAAATAAATAAAACATTAAAAAAATTTCTTTAAAAAGAAACACTCTCCTATTGGTTTTAAAAAAAAAAAGAGCCTTCACTTAATTCATCTACAATGACCCTTTCTCCAAATAAGTTTACATTCACTTATGTAATGGGTTAGGATGGGTTGTATGGGTTAGAATGTGGACATATGTTCTTAGTGGCCACAATTCAATCCACTATAACCTCTGGTCCTGTTTTCAGATTCTTTTCATCCAACCCATGTTTATTAAGTGTTGATTATGTGCCAGAAACTAAACGGTGAAAATGCAAACATCAGTATGCAATGGCCAACTTTCTGTAGCACATAATAACGTATCAAAGGTTTTTATTCTAAATCACTCAGATTCAAAATAAAATTAAATTAAAATTTTATTTAAATTAGAATAAACTTTAAACTTATATAAAATGATACCTACTTTGAAATCTCTTCAAGTTTATTTTTCCATAAATTCTAATGAACACTCTTCACTAATGATAATTTTTTGTCATAATAACATCATTTAAGATGTTATTAGTTCAAAGTCATCCCTTTCAAAAAATTCCATGATGTGAGACACTTTTAATTAGTTTTAACATATTTTGTTTCACCACAAATCAGAGTTGTGCGGGAGCATTAATTCAGGGAAAGCCCATTTATCTGTGTCATTTTGTCATTAAGGTATCATCAACATACCTTTGGCTGAAGTTAACAGTAGTCTTCACCTGGTTCCATAGAAAGCAAGCCTGCAACAATTTAGGTAATTTATTTGGGGAATAATGCCCGGGAGCAGCAATGTGGGTCAGGGGGGAGGGCATCAGGGCAAGAGAGAGAAACGATGTAGGAATATGTTGCCAAGAGAGGCTCTACTGATGTTTGAACCCATAACACTTTTTGAAGAGATTTATAACTCATATCTCAGACGCAAAAACGGGATATGTCTACCCACCCAGTGGCCTCTATTCCCCATTGGTCAATGGTCCACACTGCTGCCCACCCTGATGCGCAAGTGCAGATGCTGAACCGTTCCCAAAGGTGTGTGCAGAAAAGGGACACGGCTAGTCTGAATGAGGTCATTACCCCAAAGCTGGTCAAGGCATGTCCTGAGCCACTCTCATGGTAGTGGGTGCAGTAAAAAGAGGTGCCAAAGGTTTTGTGGATGAGCAAAAGAGGTGCCAAATACACTTTCACTTCCCCACTGCCAAGCAGGTTATTTTCAGCTTTATGAGACTTGGCAAACTTGGGGTCAGTATGACCTAATGAGTCGCATCATTGGATTTTGACATGAAAATATCAGGCTTCTGATGTTGGAGAAGTCACTCTCTATGTGCTTCAACCTCCTAATTTGCATAAGAAGATAATGAAAGCCACTATGACCTGTAGGGTTTACCTTGAGGACAACATAAGATAATATACTCAAAGTTTAGCCCAGTTGGTGTACATACTGATATCAACTTTCTGATATCAGGTGGGTGTCCTACAGTTCAACTCAGCTCTGACACTAATTACCTGGAGTTAGCACAGACTCCACGGGTTAAGTGCTCCGTCCCACAAGACTGCCCCTCACTTCAGATGCCAACTGCAATCCTGGGTGAACTCTAGCCACCCACTTCTGCCTGGCAAGCTACAAATTCAGGGCTTCTCATACCTCTGCAAGTTTAATAATTCACTAGAACAACTCCTAGGACTCAGGAAAACAGTATACAGAAAAAGGGTTCTGAACACAGAAGTCAGGTCCCACCACTCTGCCAGCACACCATGTTCACTGACAGGAAGCTTCCTGAGCCTAGTTCTTCAGAGTTCTTACTGAGGTTTCAGTAAGTATACTGTAGGCATGGTTGATTAAATCAGTAAGCCATGTGATTGAGCTCTTCTCTAGCCCTTCTCCTCACCTCAGGCTGGAGAAAGGGACTAAAAGTTCCAACCATCCAACCACATGGTTGGTCTCCCCCTCCCCCCACCCCATCCTGTCTTAAAGGCCATGTCTTAATTCATTTTATTGGCATAAACACAGGCCTGATGTAAAAGAAGTCATATGAATAGTAAAAGATACTCCTATCACTGAAGAAATTCCAAGGGTTTTTGAAGCTCTATATGAGGAACTAGGCTCAATGACCAAATTTATTTTTTATTAAAAAAATTTTTTAACATTTCTTTATTTTTGAGAGACTGAGCATGAGTAGGGGAGGAGCAGAGAGAAAGAGGGAGACACAAAATATGAGACAGGCGTCAGGCTCCAAACAATCAGCACAGAGCCTGATGCAGGGCTCAGACCCACAAACAGTGAACTCATGACCCTAGCTGAAGCCCAACACTGAACTAACTGAGCCACTCAGGCGCCCCTAAGTGTATTTTTTAAATTAGACTACTGTCTGGTACATAAGAAGCACTTATTGAAAATTGGCAATAATTATTCACAACTTGAGGAAGCTTTGCCATGTACCATCATCATCACCACCACGACCCCTCCCCACAGAAAAGCTCTCCTCTATTAGTTTTACAAATAAACAAGTATATCTTAAACTTAAAAAAAAATTCAGGGTGAAAGAGTTGGAAGTGGTTAACGAAGTACCAGCTCAATTTCCTTTAGCAAAATGTAGGAAGCGTATGTTTAAAGCAAAGAATAAAAGCAATTGTTCTTGGAAGGCCACCTAAAGGAAGACATTGGATAGCATAGGGTGGTATTATTGAGAAGTAACAGGGCTTGCTCTCAAGGAGGTAAAATTCCAGGTGGGGCAAAGTGACATTGACATGAAACTAAATAGTTTGAAAGAAAAATACATGGTAAAGAGAGCAAGCAAAGTAATATTGCAGAGGAGTTCTTGAGCAAATTAATAAATGTATTCCACAAACAATAAATGCCAGTGTATAATGACTCCAGGTTTAAGAGATTAAAGGAGTATTTACAGGCAAGTTTTAATACCAGGGTTGGTAGGATTTAAACCTTTTTGTGGAAGAGAGGAGGACATTGAAATAGGCAGGAAAGTAGTAGCAAAAACCGAGAGACAAGATGAAATGTAGTCCTAACTATTGTCTTGACAATTAGTGTACCCTGGCTGATATTTTAGGTTTGAAACGAGCACCACAAATCTAACAATGGCTATATCCGGTTAAGAAAGGGGCCTCATGTTTATTCATGACCCTTTCACTAGGCAGAGCCTGTATAGATCTGTTGGGGATTTTATTGCTATCAAAGGAGGGAAAGATATTGAGGTCAGTTGTAGAAATGGAATGTATGAAGCCAGTAAATAAATTCAGGGGAATGTATTCAGGTCACCAAGACTTTGTGGAGATGTAAAGATAAGGAGGAGAAAAGTGTGAGTTATTTACATTCTTGAAATCACAAAAATGAATTGAGCCAATAAGAAAGTAACCCAGTGGGAAAGAGAGTCCCATGGAGCTTGAACACACATCCACTTAGGGTTGACTTTGTGAGGACCTGTCCTCAGATCTGCTAATGAGAAAAAAACATAACCTAAATGAAGGAAATAGTAATTGTGTTGTCAAAAACTGACTTCTGTGCTCCAGAGCCAAAATATGAAATGAGAAGACAGAGTTTGGTGTAAAGAAGGAAGATAGTTTTTTACTTTGCTAAGCAAAGGAGACTGCCACAGGCTAATGTCTTCAAAACGGCAGACCCACCAAGGTGAAAGGCTGAGGGTTTTATAGGGAAATACAGCATCTAGGCAGTTTCAACAGGAATCCAGTCCTCACTGCGAGCAGCATTGGGCATCTTCAAGGGGGTCTGGTGACCAGTGCTGGCAGTGGCCATCAGATTCTCATTGCGAAGTATCAGCACGGAGTTCCTGGAACAAAGGATTCAACAGAAAAACAAGCGAAAGGGAAGGAGGAGCTTCAAGAATGAGGAAGAGAAAAACTTGTTCAGTTTAAAGTCAAGCATTAGTGTGCTTTAGTGTGGAGCATTACTGTGCCCATGTTAATTTCCATCCATCTTTACATTTCTATAGTGGTTTCAACTGGACATGGAGCTAATAGGCCTCCACAGCTCCCACCTTGGGTTTTTGGTCACAGAGGAAGAAGTAGATAGACAGGAAAACATGCTTATTATTTATAAAGAAGCTAAATTGAACCTATCTGAGAGTTTCTGGGCCCACGTGATACTTTCCTTCATGACCTTGGTCAGTGTCAGTCTATAATAAGTCAAGTGATGATATATATCCACATAGTTTTGACGATTTTCCTACTGGCATTGTTCCATGGAAGGAACCTTAAGCAGAGAAACGGCAAGCTTATTCCTCCTTCCTGAGAAGGCAGACTTAGGATCTATGATGTACTGTGTATAATAAAAGAATATTTATTCCGGTGGGTCTTAGTTCTCCACACCAGGCACAGAACTCCTAAAACACTGGAATTTCCTAAGTGTCTTTTGTTACTTTAATGGTTGATTTTTTTAAGATTAATTTATTTTATTTTATTTTTATTTTTATTTTAGAGAAGGAACATAAGTAGGAGAGAGAGGCTGAGGAAGAGATAGAATCTTCAGCAGGCCACCCTAGGATCATGACCTGAGCAGAAATCAAGAGTAGGATGCTCAACTGACTGAGCCACCCAGGTGCCCCAATGGTTGACTTTTTAAAAGCCCTTAGGTCACCTAAGGATGGGGGTTGTTTGCCAGGGCAACCAACCACATGATTAAAGTGTTGGAACTTTTAATTTTCCCCACCCCCCAGGCCCACCCTGATTTGGGAGGAGGGGAGATGGGGTGTAGATTGAGTTCAGTCTCCAATGGCCCATGATTTAATCAACCTTGCCTGTGTAATAAAGCCTCAATAAAACCCAAGAAGAACATGGTTCAGAGAGCTTCCAGGATGGTGAACACATGGGGGTTTGGGATGAGGGGGATGCTGGAAGAGTATGAAAGCTCATGTTTTCATGAGCCCTGTGTATTTCTTCACCTGGCTGTCAACTGAGAGCCTTTCATAGCCTTTGTAATAAACCGGTAATCTAGTCAGTAAACTGTTTTCCTGATTCTATAAGCTGCTGTAGCAAATTAATCAAACCTAAGGAGGGGATAGTGGGAAGCTCTGATGTATAGCCAGTTGTTCGGAAGCACAGGTGGCAAGTTTGGTGATTGGCATCTGAAGTGAAGGGCACTCTGGTGGGGCTGAGCTTCGTGCAATCTGATGCTGTCTGCAGGTGGATAGGGTGAGAGTTGAGTTGACATACAGGACATCGAGGTTGGTGGCGTGGGAAAAACCCACACATGGGAACTGAGTGCAGATGTGGGATCACAGCAGCTGCTGTAGCCTGTAATTCTTACTTACTCTCACTCAAGAAGATTGAGCCTGTCCAGGGAAGGAACTGGGAATACTGTTTCAGTTAATATGCACAGCTATCATTTCATTTGAGCTTCACAACCTCAAGAGAAGATAAGAACAGTCTCTGTTGTTCTCGTTCAACAGATGAGAAGACTGAGCTCCAGAAAGACTAAGCCCTTTTAATAGTGATGTCTCTTCTAAAAACTAAAGCACGTAGGTGCTCTGATTACAAGAGGCAATGCTGTGAACTTTCTATGAGTGAAGTCCTTTTATCCAGATCATTACTAGTTTCCATGATATACTTACTGAGTCTATTTTCTGTACTGTGTTTAGAATGTGAACAAAGAGGCCCAGGTGATCTTTCAGGAAGACCAGTTTACTTTTCCTTCCCTCAAGTAAAGTTTAATTTTTCTTTGTTTGATCAATAGCTCATTTCTCATTTCTAATTTAGTAAAACATAATTTTTCCCAGACAGTGGGAAGCCGGAGCCAACAATAACAGGGTTTTTTTTTTTTTTTTTATGAGCAGAGATTCTATAAAGGGATACTGACCCATGAATTGCTCTGTGAAGAATCAAATTTTATAACACTATGGGAATTAGTAAAACAAACAAATAAACAAAGTCAATACAAGGTGTATTGCTTTAAATCATATGGTCTTATGTAACTGAGTGCCATTCTAATGGAGGCAACTCTGGCATTTTAAAAAAAAGTGTCACTAACAGCTTAAATGGAAGCTTCACATCTGAATCCTGTCTTTACCGCTTCTAACCATGTGATAATAGATGGAAAACTGGACCTTCATTTCATCTTCAATAAAGTAAGGATAATAATACTTACCTCCTTGAAATATGGCTAAAACTATACCAAATATGACATCACAATCCCCACCAAGTTACCATCCCCTGGTCACCAGCACACCATAACCAGCAATATCACATAATAAATAGCAGGAGTAATTAGTAGAGGGGCAGAAACCCAACATTTAAATAATAATACTGTAGTCGTCCTGAATATTTGCTCCTCCTATTATTTTTTGATTCACTTAAATTTATTTCACATTACTAGAAATGAATTATTTAATTTGTTGTTTGTTGGAAAGCCCTTTGCTTTGGACTCCAAGTTAGTAAAATTCATTTTGTTTTTGGTAAAGCGCAGCAAAGAGGTTTATATAAATGATATGTTGTTTATGTGGTCTTTTATGCTTCCACTTTATAAAGAAGAAGGTTCCTGTGGTCAACAGGAAATAGAACCAGAGAATTTTACTTAAAAACCTGGAAAACCAACAAGCTTGAAAGTTAGCTGTGGTGGAGAATAATATACTCTGATAATCCTAATTCCAAAGTATACATCATCTCCAGAGTGCTAGCTATACAACCATCTGGACATTTTGTTTAGAATAATATAATTGCCTAAAAAGCTGTAGGAACTTGGAATCAAATTGTTTTGTATTTGCTGTCATTTAGATGGCATGTGTGTCTCTTAAGAGTTAAAAAGAAAAGTAAGAAACCTAGCCAATAGGCCTGCAGTGAAGGAAAAAGAATTTGTCTCAACTTCATTCCAGAAATTCTTGAAGTGAAATGTGGAGATGAATGGAGGTATTCATTGAGTGAAGATATTCATCTATATCTATGGCCTAATCATCTAATTTGATCTAGTGTTATTTGTTAAGATAATTAATTTTTGGTTGAAAATTATTTAACAGCGTTTACAGAGCTCTGCAGGAGTGACAATTTTGTAAAGAAGGACTTACCTCAGTGGTTTTCAAATTCTTCAGGGGACAAATCTGAAAATCATGATATATACTTGAAATACTATGAAATTCTAATAGATTGAGTTCTCTCATACTGTATTAAAGCCTGACTAGACGCTCATCAGTTTCGTTTTTTTTGGTTTTTTTTCCTGGCACATGGGACAATTTCATTTTCCAGCCTCCCTTGACCTTGTCTGGGATCTGATCAGTAGAATATGAGTCGATGAATGAATGATTCAATTTATTGGTCATTAAACCAGTGGCTCAAACCTGTATGTTCTTTTTCGCCTTCTTTGGTAACCATGAAGGCTGCATGTTGAGGAACACAATATGAAAGAAGCATGGGGACATCTGGGTGGCTCAGTCAGCTAAGCATCTGACTTCAGCTCAGGTCATCGTCTCACAGTTGGTGGGTTCAAGCCCTGCATCAGGGTCTGTGCTGACAGCTCAGAGCCTGGAGCTTGACTCAGATTCTTTGTCTCCCTCTCTCTCTGCCCCTCCCCCACTCCTACTCTGTCTCACAAAAATGAATAAATGTTAAAAAAAAATGTTTTAAAGAAAGAAGCATGGATACCCAAGTCACTCCTTGAAGAACTCCCCTGCCAAATAATCAATCTGAAAATTCTACACCAGACTTTGCATGAATGAAAATTAAATCTTTATTATGTGAAGTCACTGATATTTGCACATAATTTATTATAATAAACTTTAATTAGTTTCAACTTAAATATTTGGTTGTTTTAAATTTAAACTTACATGAAAAGTTTAAATTAATAAGTAGCATATTCATGCAATTGGTAAAAAAGATTTCTTAGTGTAACAATACCACTGTTGGCAGGGATATGGAGCAACAACAACCCTTGCATATTGATGTATATAAATTATTAAATGGAAACAACTTTGGAAAACAAGTAGGCAGTATTTAATGTTAAATGAATAAATCATGGCATATTAGTAAAATTGTTAAAGAACAAAAGCATTAAAAATAACAATAGCTACAATAATTTGTTGCTGGATACACAATATAAAAAGAGGTACATTGTGACATTGAAACAGAATGAGGAGGAATAAAAGAGTAGGTTTGGGGGCACCTGGGTGGTTAAGAATTTAAGCATCTGACGCTTGATTTTGGCTTAGGTCATGACCTCACGGTTTGTGAGACTGAGCCCTGCATCAAGCTCTGCACTGATAGCATGGAGTCTGCTTGAGATTCTTTCTCTCCCTTGCTCTCTGCCCCTACCCCACCTCAAAATAAATAAATAAACATTAAAAATGAGTAGAGTTCTACATCGAATTAAAGTAAAATTGTTATCAGCATAAAATAAGTTGTTATATCTATAATATGTTTTATGTAAGCCTCATGGTAACCACAAAGCAAAAACCTACAGTAGATACACAAGCAATAAAGATAAGTGTATCAAAACTTTATACTTGGTTATTATGGAAAACCATCAGTTTACATAGGAAGATAGCAAGAGGGGAAGAAAGAAACAAGGAACTACAAAACAGGCTGAAAATAATAAAAGGGCATGATAAACCGTTATCTATCAATAATTTAAAATAAAAGGATTGAATTCTCTTAATCAAAATTCATCAAGTGGCAGAATGAATTTAAAAGACAAACACAACTCTACACTGCCTAGAAAAGATTCACTTCACCTTTAAGGGCACATATAGGCTCAAAGTAAAGGCATGAAAAAAGATATCCCATACAAAAAAGACCACAGGTAACTTATATAAGATAGAATAGATTTTAGGTCAAAAATTATAACAGGAGACAAAGGTCATTATATAATGATAAAAGAGTCAATCCATCAAGAAGATATAACAATTGTAAACATATAAGCACCCAACGTTGGAACATCTAAATATATTATGCAAGTATTAGCAGATCTGAAGGGAAAAATATGCAAGATAATAACATTAGAGGTCTTCAATACTCCACTTTCAACAATGGATGGATCATCCAGACAGAAAATCAGTAAGGAAATATTGGGTTTGAACTATACTTTAGACCAAATGTACCTAGTAGACATATTCAGAACTTTCCATTCAACAGCAGCAGAATACACATTCGCTTTAAGAACACATGGAACATTCTCTAGGATAGATCATTTGTTAGATCACAAAACAAGTCTTAGTAAATTCAGGAAGAATGAAATTATACCAAGCATTTTCTATCCACAATGGTATGAAACTAGAAGTCAGTAACAGGAGTGAGCCTGCAGAATTCATAAATATGTGGAAATTAAACAACACACTCCCAAACAACCAGTGCATCAAGAAGAAATCAAAAGAGAAGCAAAAAAAATATATATCTTGAAACAAATGAAAGTGGAAACACAACATACCCAAATTTACAGATGTAGTTTATACTGATAAATGCCTATATTAAGAAAAAAAAAGGAATAGTTCAAATAACCCAATTTTACACATTGTGGTACTAGAAAAAGAAGAATAAACTAAGCCCAACATTAACAGAAGGAAAAAAATAAGAAAGGTCAGAGCAGAATGGGATGAAATAGAGGCCAGGAAAAGAATAATAAAGACCCACAAAACTAAGAGCTGGCTTTTTAAAGAGATGAGCAAAACTGACAAATCCTTAGCTAGATTAAGAAGAAAAGAGAGAAGTCTCAATCAATAAAATCAGAAATGAGAGACATTGCAACCAATAACACAGAAATATAAAAGATTATGAGGCTAATATGAACAATTATACTCCAAAAAATGAATAACCTAGAAAAAAATTGATAAGTTATTAGAAACATATAAGCTACCCAGACTGGATCAGGAAGAAATAGGAAATCCAAATTGACCGATAACAGGTAAGGAGATTCAATCAGTAATCAAAAACCTCCCAACAAAGAAAAGCCCAGGAGCAGCTGATGAAGTCTACCAAACAAAGTTATGCCAATCCTCAAGCTTCCAAAAATTTCAGAGGAGAGGAAACACTCAAGTTCATTTTACAAGGCTAGCATTACCCTGATACCAAAATTGGATAAGGACACTAGAAGAAAAGAAAACTATAGGCCACTTTTTATATTGATAAATATGATGTAAATACTCATGAATATAGATGTAAAATTTTCATCAAAATGCTGGAACTGAATTCAATAGTACATTAAAAGTATCATACACCTTTTGATCAAGTGGGATTTATCTCTGGGGTGCAACGATGGAATCACCATATGCAAATCAATAAATGTAATACACCATTATAGATAAAAATCATTTGATCATTTTAATAGATACAGAAATGGCCTTTGACAAAATCCTATATCCTTTTATGAAAAAGACTATGAAAAAGTTGGGTATAAAAGCCAGATATAATAAAGGCCATGTCTGAGAAACCCATGGCTAGCATTATGCTCAATGGTGAAAGGTTGAAACCTTTTCCTCTAAGATCAGAATCAAGACCAGGGTTCCAACTATCACCACTCCTATTTAAGAGTACTGGAAATTTTAGCCAGAACAATTAGAAAAAAATAAGAAATAAAAGGCATCCGAATCAGAAAGGAAGACGGGAGCTTTTCTTTTTGAAGATGATTTGATTTTATATAGAGAAAATCCTAAAGACTCCACCAAAAAAACTATTAGAACTAATAAAATCCAATAAGCTTGCAGAAATGAATTGTGTTTCTATACAGTAATAATAAGTGGTGTAGAGAAAACTGAATTACATGCAAAAGAATAAATTTGGGCTCATATCTCACACTACTCAAAAAATTAACTCAAAAGGAATTATAGTTAAATATAAAACTTGAAACTGTAAAACTCCTAGGAAAGAATATAGGGGAAAAGATCCTTGGTGTAAGCCTTGATAACAATTTCTAGATATGACACCAAAAACACAAGCAACAAAACCAAAAATAAACAAGTGGGACTACATCAAACTAAAAGCTGTTGTACAGCAAACAACAACAAAAACAGCAACAAAACAATCAACAGGGGTTTCTGACTCAGTCAGTAGAGCACAAGACTCTTGATCTTGGAGTCATGTGTTCAATTCCCACTTTGGGCCTAGAGCTTACTTTAAAAAAAAAAAAAAAAGACAAATCACAAAATAAAAAGACAGCCTATTGAATGGGAGAAAATATGTTCCAAACTATTTGATAAGGAGTTAATATTCAAAATACATAAAGAGCTTATACAACTCAATAGGAAAAAAACAAAAAATTCGTTCTAAAAATGGGCAAAAGAACCAAATGAGTCATTTTTCCAAAGAAGATAGACAGATGGTCAACAGTACATAAAAAAATGCTCAACATCACTAATCAACAGGAAAATACAAATCAAAACTACAGTAAGATTCACTTGTGGTAGAATGGCTATTATCAAAAAGAAAAGAGAAACAAATGATGGCAAGGATGTGCAAAAATGAAAACCTCTTGCATTGTTGATGAAAATGTTAATTGGTATGGCCATGATGGAAAACAGTATGGAGGTTCCTCAAAAAGTTAACTCTGCAACCCCACTTCTGGATGTATATCTGAAGGAATTGAAATAATTCAAAGAGATATCTGCACTTCTATGTTCACTGAAGCATTATTCACAATAGCTAAGACATAGAAACAACCTAAGTGTCTATCAACAGATGAAATATGAAATATGTGATATATATTAAACTATATATGTCTATACAATGTCTACTATACCTATAAATCTATAATGCCTATTATCTATTATATCTATGTATGTATTTTATCTATATATCATATCTAAGATATATCTCTATAGATACTATACATAATATCTACATATCTATCTATATAAATAAAATGGAATACTACTCAGAAACAAAAGGAAGGAAATCTTGCCATTTGCAACAATGTGGGTAAACCTTGGGGACCTTATGCTAAGTGAAATAAGTCACACAGAGGAAGGCAAAACACTATATGATCTCACTTACATGTGAATCTTAAAAAGCTGAACTCATAAAAACAGAGTGAAATGGTGGTTGCCAGGGGCCAGGTACTGGGGAATTGGAAAGATGTTGGTCAAAGGGTGCCAACTTCCAGTGATAGGATTAATACATTTTGGTATCTAATGTATAACATTGTGACTATAGTTAACAGTACTGTATTATAGATTTGAAAGTTTCTAAGCGAGTAGCTCTTAATATTCTTAGCATACACACACACGCGCGCGCGCACACACAAACCTAAGTATGTGAGTCATGGAGTTGTTAACCTTGCTTTGGTAATTAGACACAAGATATATGTGTATCACATTATTAGGTTGTACACCTTAAATTTATGCAATGCTACATGCCAATTATATCTCAATAAAGCTGAAAAAATAGAAGGTGCTGCTATTTTGACCTTAGATTAACTCAGTTAATAATTAATTTAGAGAAAATAATGGACAGTGCTTTTGAGATTCCATGCATTGATTCAGAGTAAAGAGATTATTCTGTGAAAACACTAAGATAACCTTAATCTAGCTGTCTATTTATTCTATAAAAACAATTTGATTGTTTTAGCCTCAAAATCCAGGCTGTTGCTATGGTGCATAAAAGTCTGCACTTTTTTTTTTATATTATTTCTTGTTACCTCTGAAATCTATTCCAACCTTTTAATTATCTTCAGTGTTGTTGGTTCTGCCTAATTACTCTCTAGAGGCATACTAGAAAATATCGATATGAAAGTAAATCTTGATATTTCAACGAAAAAAAGGTGGTGGTGGGCAGTGAAAGTGCTTGAGAAGTAAAGAGGTGATCTTTCTGCATAGTCTGTATGCAGAATAAAAGTTTTTATAGTCATAAACATTTATATATGGACCCCTTTAGTCATAAGAACTCTAATCTTATACAACATAGTAGAATTTTAAAGATGCAGTAATTGATTTTTGTACATCTGTTTTTGCTGATGCTTTAGGCCTGATTTTAAGAGAACCTGGAAAAAAGTTCCTAATTTGAATTCATTGAATATACTCTACACATTCTATGAAAAGGCCACCAAATAACATTCAGTTGTCAAGATTTAAAAATCCAAATCAAAAACTATTTTGTTAATCGGGATTTATTTATTTTTTTATTCATTCATTCATTCATTCATTCATTCATTCTCTAGTCCATTATCGTTTAACATTGAATCCACAACACAGATGCTTTACAAAGAATGCTCAAATGGATTTATTAACCTCAAGATTATATCTGTAATGCAAAAAATGAAAGATAGAGTAAATGTAAACTTCCATCTTTGACTTCTATAATTCTATTTTGTAAAAAACATGCCTTTTATTAACATACAGGAAAGTGGTTGCTTTTTCTTCCTTGTTAACAGTGAAACTGAATAAATACATATTTCTTCCATAATACCTTTTGTGTTCAGAGGTTAAATAGACTACTAGAGGAGCAAAATGATGTTATTAAGTGAAATGCAAATGTTGAAAGAGCATCTGTATATCTTCATTCAAATCTCCTTCTAATGCTCATCAGATCAGTTCTGCAACCTCATATACAGTTAGATATCTGAGGATTTCTGCTTTATTTTTTTAATTTTTATTTATTTATTTATGTTTGGGAGACAGAGAGTGAGCACTAGAGGGGCAGAGAGAGAATGGGAGTGGAGAGAGAATCCTAAGCAGACTACATGCTTGGTGCAGAGCCTGACAGGAGGCTTGATCTCACAACCGTAAAGTGAAATCAAGAGTTGTCTGCTTAACTGACCATCAATCCAGGTGGCCCAAGGATTTCTGCTTTAAAATTTGTCTTTTTTGTTTTGTTTTGTTTTGTTTTGTTTGAGAGAGCAGATGAGCAAGGGAGGGGCAGAGAGACACAGAGAGAGAGAGAGAGAAAGAGAGAGAGAGAGAGAGAGAGAGAGAGAGAGAGAGAGAGAGAGAATCCTAAGCAGGCTCCATGCTGCCAGAGTACAGCCAGATACAAGGCTTAGTCTCACCAATTGTGAGACAATGACCTGAGCTGAAACCAAGAGTTGGAAACTTAACCAACTGAACCACCCAGGTGCTCTCGTCAAGGATTTCTGTTTTAAACGTTCTCACATTTTTCGGGGGTGCCTGGGTGGCTCAGGTTTCAGCGTTAAACTTCAGCTTAGGTCATGATCTCATGGTTTGTGAGTTTGAGCTCCCATTGGGCTCTCTGCTCCTAGCACAGAGCCCGCTTCTGCTCCTCTTGCCCTCTTTATCTGCCCTTCTCCCCCTCTCAAAAATAAATAAACATTAAAAAACATAATGTTAAAAAAGAAGACATTCTCACACTTTTTAAACATTTTCAGCACCTTGGCAGGAAGCCCAGAGGCTACTGAGCATGCTAAGGATTGACTTAACACAGGCTAATGCTGGAGCCAAGGTGATGTCCTGGACCCCAGAGAGCCTTTGGGGAGATGGTTGCTAATTATAGTTACCAAACCTGGGGCAAGATCACAGTGAATTGGGAAGAAGATATTCTTGCCAACTTCAAAATAGCAGTCATTTCTTCCTCTTGATATTACAAAGTTCAGATGTATAAGGCAAGGTGTATTTTTGCCAATTAACCACCAACGTTTAGTCACTAAAGATATGAAACCACGAATGAGCTCTGGCAAGAAAAAAACCCAAAAAACTAAGGAGATAGATTTTGTTTAGGCTAAAAAATAGAGAGACCACCACACAGCATCTATTAATTTGCCTTACCCTTTTATGGGGAAGAGTACGTAATTATAGGCAGGATAATTTACATCTGGAATATTTTCCAAATCAGGTGAACAGGAAGTGTTTATCTCTATGTCTAGCTAGATTCAGAAAGGAACACATAGTTCTTATCTCAGCTAATCATTCATGAGTGGAAGGGCCTTTCAGTGCCTTCAAGCAAAAGGAGAAGAAAGGTCCATGTTTGGCCTTTCACAAGTAAACAAGAGGGCCATCTACAACTCTGGTGAGAGTTCTGAGAAAAAGTGGACAGCCAGTCTTATCTAAGCTGGTTTGGGGAGGGGGGTGGCTCTTTGCAGTAAAGCATTTCCTGGAACACAAAAAGGTGGTAGGATTTCAAAAAATAAAAGGAGGATATCTTAGGAGGATATCTTAACTCAGCTCTTACTCGGAAGACCAAGCCTGAGGTAAAGTTCAACTGTGTCGGCTCATTTATTCATGTGCTTACCCACCCACACCAAACTGCCCACCTTTCTTGAGGACAGACCAATTTTCTGTTGTCACATTCTTCCATGCTTAATCATTTACCAGCAAAATATCCCAAAGTCAATACTTAAAAGACCAGATGCCAAATTTATTATTAAACCTACTTACTTGGTAGGCTTGTTATCACTTATTTACACCAAGTTGAGGTCCTAAAAATATCCACATAAATCAAATGCTTATAAAATAGGTTGGAGAAACCTGTAAGTCCTTCTTTAAATTTGTATTTTTGGGGTACCTGGGTGGCTCAGTCAGTTAAGTGGTCTGCTATTAATCTTGCCTCAGGTCTTGATCTCAGGATCATAAGTTCAGTCCCCATGTTGGGCTCTACTCTGAGCATGATGCCTACTTTAAATATTAAATAATTAACTAATTAATTTGCATTTTCAAGGACTTTTTATGTCTCTGCTTCCTCATCTCTAAAATGGGGATTTGGGGCACCTAAGTGGTTCAGTTGTTTAAGCATTCAACTCTTGATTTCAGCTCAGGTCATGATCTCAACATTCATGAGTTGTGTCCTGACAGTGCAGAGGCTGCTTAGGATTCTCCCTCTCCCTCTTTCTCTGCCCCTCTCCTGCTTGTGCTTGTTCTCTGAAGATAAATAAATAAACTTAACAAAAAAGGAATAAAATGGGAATATAAATTGGTGCAACCACTATGAAAAACAATACGGAGGTTACTAAAAAAAATTAAAAATAAAATTACCAAATGATCTAGCAATCCTACTTCTTGGTCCATACCCAAAGGAAATGGAAACAAGATCACAAAAAGATACCTGCACTCCCATGTTAATTATTCACAATAGCTAAAATATGGAAACAAATCTTGGTCAAAGTATAAATGGGTGGGCAACTGGGTGACTCAGTTAAGTGTCCCACTCTTGATTTTGGCTCAGGTCATGATCTCTTGGTTGAGATTGAGCCCCATGTCTGGCCCCATGCTGGGCATGAAGCTTGCTTAAAATTCTCTCTCTCCCTCTGCCACTCCCCTGCTCAAGTGCTCTCTCTCTCTCTCTCTCTCATAAAAAGCAAAAACAAAAACAAACCCCAAAGTATAAATAGATATACATGTAGATCAATAGAATAGAATAGAAAGCCTTGAAATAAACCCATATTTTATGGTCAATTAATTTATGACAAAGGTACCACGAATAAGGGTGTCTGGTTGGCTCAGTTGGAAGAGCATGTGACTCTTGATCTTGGGGTGGTAAGTTCGAGCCCCAAGTTGGGCATGGAGCCTACTTTAAAAAAAAAAGGAGCCTGCTTTAAAAAAAAAAAAAAAAAAAGAATAGGGGCGCCTGGGTGGCTTGGTTGGTTAAGTGTCCAGCTTTGGCTCAGGTCATGATCTCACAGTTCATGGGTTCAAGCCCCACGTTGGGCTCTGTGCTGACAGCTAGCTCAGAGCCTGGAGCTGCTTCGGATTCTCTATGCTCCTTTCTCTCTGGCCCTCCTCTGCTAGCACTGTCTCTTAAAAATAAATTAAAAACATTTAAAAAAAAGAATATACAATGGGGAAAGGACAGCCTTTTCATAAATGGTATCAAGAAATCTGGATAACCACATGCAAAAGAATAAAACTAGACCACTGTCTTATACTATATATAAAAATTAACTCAAAATGGATTAAAGACTTGAATGTATGATCTGAAACCATGAAACTCCTAGAAAAAAACATAGGCAGTAAGATCCTTGACATCAGTCTTGGCAATGATTTTTTTTTTTTTACTTGACACCAAAAGCAAAAGCAATAAAAGCAAAATTGATCTCTGGAAGCTCACAAGTAGTCAGATCAGAACAGAATGCTTTAGGGTAACTGGGTGGCTCAGTCAGTTAAGTGTCCAACTTCAGCTCAGGTCATGATGTGGGTTCGAGCCCTGCATCGAGCTCTGCGCTGATGGTTCAGAGCCTGGAGCCTGTTTCAGATTCCTCTCCTTCCCTTTCTGTCCCTCCCCTGCTCATTCTCTCTCTCTCTCTCTCTCTCTCTCTCTCTCTCTCTCTCTCTCTCTGCCTCTCTGTCTCTCAAAAGTAAGCAAAACATTAAAAAAATTTTAATTTGAAAAATTAAAATAAAAAAGAACAGCAGACTTTGCTGAAGAAGATTCATCAGGGAAGGATAGGAAAGGCCACGGGATGCCATGAAACTCATAAAACAGTAAGCCAGGCTTTTTTTTTTTTTGAAACTTGGAGCTGATTTCAAAACATGAAATTATTTATTTTTCTTTTTTTTAAGTTTCCTTAAAAATTTTTAAAGTTTTATTTATTTATGAGAGAGAGAGAGAGAGAGAGAGAGAGAGTATGATTGGGGGAGGTGCAGAGAGAGAGGGAGACACACAATCCAAAGTGGACTCCAGGCTCTGAATTGTAAGCACAGAGCCTGACAAAAGGCTTGAACTCATGAACCACGAGATCATGACCTGAGCCAAAGTCAGATGCTTAACCGATTAAGCCACCCAGGCACCCCTATTTTTTTAAGTTTATTTATTTATTTAAAGAGAAGGAGAGAGAGCATAAGCCCAGGAGGGGAAGAGAAAGACAAAGAGAGAGAGAGAGAATTCCAAGCAGGCTCCAAGATGTTAGTGTGGAGCCCGATGCGGGGCTTGAACCTATGAACTGTGAGATCATGACCTGAGCAAAAACCAAGAGTGAGACACCGAGTCACCCAGGCACCCCAAAACATGAAATTATTTTTAAAGGCAAGGCTAGGCTTGTAGATTAATTGTGAGGATACTTATAAAACCAAGGGACAGCTTCAGATACTTAATATTATTGAGCTTGGATATCTGTTTTTTTAAATTAATTTATTAATTAATTTATTCATTTATTTTGAGAGACAGAGAGAGGGAGAGAGAGAGGATCCCAAGCAGGTTTCACACTATCAATGCAGAGCCCAATGTAGGGACCAAACCCACGAACCACAAGATCATGACCTAAGCCAAAATCAAGAGTTGGATGCTTAACCAACGGAGCCACTCGGGTGCCCCGGATATCTGTTTTTAAAAACTTCATGGATGAGGCACCTGGGTGGCTCAGTCGGTTAAGTGTCTGGCTTCGGCTCAGGTCATGATCTCACGGTTGGTGGGTTTGAGCCCAGCATCGGGCTCTGTGCTGACAGCTAGCTCAGAGCCTGGAGCCTGCTTCAGATTCTGTGTCTCCCTCTCTCTCTGACCCTCCCCTGCTCATGCTGTCTCTCTCTGTCTCTCAAAAATGAATTTAAAAAAATTAATTAAAAAAAAGCTCCATGGGACTCTCAGACACGGCCGCTGGGAGTGAAAATTAGTGAAAACGTTCGGCAGCATGGATGAGAGGTGAACATGTACATGTCATATGACCCAAAACAGGAAAGCATATACATGTTCACCCCAGGACACATACCAGAATGCTTCAAGCAGCACTAGTCATAAGAGCCCAGAGCAGTCACAAGCCAAAGGACCACTGTGGTAGGTTTAAGTAGCAAAGCACACAATAGAGCCTGACACAGCAATGCAAACAATGGAACTACAGCCTTCACGACAATGTGGATGAATCTCGATAGTGTTGTGAGAAAGAAAATAAAAACAGAAAATGTAAATGAACAAACAAAAAAATCGAATCTATGGTCTTAGAAGTTTGGTGGCCATCCTCGGCCTGGGGACCACAGGAAGGACTTCTGGAGTGCTGGTCATGCTCTATTTCTTGGTCAAAGCACTGACTGTAGAATGTGTAAATGTTTTCATAAGTTCACTGTTCTATCTGTTCCCTTATGATTTGTGCACTTTACTGTATGTATGCTATGCACTGAAAAAAATTTACATTACCAAAAAACCCTGAGATTATCTTAAAAGTGACTTTACACTTTTAACCACTTCATGGTTATTATACCGCGTGAACTGTTTGAGAGGAAAAAATGGTTTGCTTCTGAATTTTTAACCTATCTTAGATTTGACACATCTTAGTTTAGATCCATTCTTTAAAAGATGATGCCAAAAGAGAAATTTTCAGGAATATGCTGAAAAAGAAAAACAGCATATGGTTTCTTAAAGGAGGGCTAGTGCCTCCCACTTTGCGTCTTATATCACTAACCTATTAAGCTCCTTGAGCAAAAACCAATTCAATAATCAAAGGAGACCCAAGGGAGCCCTTCTTTCTCCCTGTCAAGAGAAAACAGTCAAAGAACAGAGAAGACCCAAGCATTTTGGATACAAAATCAGAAGATCTAGAGAGAATTCATGAGATTTCTAAAAAGCTCCAAGAACAATGGCCTTGTCCAAGGGTGAACCGAGACATCCTGCACCACCCACCACTGACTGCACTGATGTAGATGAATTTTAAAATGGAGAACGAAAAGGGAGCCAGCTGTGAACTGCTTGGGGATGAATCATCATTGAAAATCATTAGCCCACATACAAGATGCCATTTCTAAAACTCCTGAGGCTTGTTATTATTTCCCTTGTTCCATCTCTCCCTAAAAACCCATCTCCCAATCTAAATCAGGACTTTTTTATTGCAATGTCTCCTGGTTGGGACTCTGAGCTTGGCTGCAGACAATTTTCATTTTAAATCCAGTTTGTTTGTGGGAAGAAATCTGTTAAATGTGCTCTCCCTGCATAAACCTCTGCTGTTGTTCAGTTGTTACCCCTTTAGTCTTTCCCAATTGAAGTTCACTCAATACTTTTTTGCAGCAACTTGCAACCTACAATCTCTTATCCATAATGCCCAAATAGAAAAAGCTCTGAAAAGTAAAATTTTTCCTAACTTTAATGACAAAACCAGAACTCACATGAGACTGTTTATAATGTCTATTCATCTTGCTTGCTGTGATTTTTGTGTTTCATGTGCAGAGATTTAAATATGTTTGTTACAGGATGCTGCTTTAGAACTCCCTGGAGATGTGATATGATTTGCCAGATATGCACTACATTACCTTTCTGCACTCCACAAATTTAGGATTCCAAAGCACACCTGGGAATGTGGAGCTGTAATCAAGAATTCCTCTTCAAGAGTAAAGATGAACTGTTCAGCGGCTAGAGGGATTTGGGTTAAATTTAAACAACAGACTTATAGCCAGGAGAGTTGTTAAAAACGGGTGTTTTTCCCCAAAAGACTGTGTTGCGTTGAGAGATCAGAACCAATATTTAACCTGGTGTTCCAACTTAAAAGTCAATCCCAAACTGCCTTCAAGACTCTGACTCTCACATATCAGATCTTTTTCCTACTGATAAAATAAGGGAGTAGATGGGAAACGTACCTCAACACATTTGAGAGGAGTCACCAGATTGGTAAGAAGAGAAAATGAAACATGAGTATTATGGCAAACTTTTGATTTGCTAACTTTGATGTGTCTGAAGTGAGCAATAAGAACTTAATTCCTAAAGCACATTTAGAGTGATGGTTTTGGTAAAGTCCATTTGCCTCTTGCTTAAAATGTTCCTCCATGTGAGATAAAGAGATTATGAGACTTCTCAAAGTAGGAAGTCTTCTGTGTTTCATTTGCTTGAACTTCTAAGACCATGAGTGTCAAGTGCGGCTGCATAGAGGAGGAGAAGTAATTAAACTAGACTTTAGGGCATCGGTTCTCCACCTTGGCTGCATGTTGGAATCATCCTCTGGACAGCTTTTAGAAAAAGACTAATGCCTACATCGCACCTTCAGAGATTCAGATTTAAATTGTTTGGAGGGATCCTTGGATATTAGAATTTTTAAAGCTAACAGGTAATTTGAATATACATCCAGGGCTGAGAATCATTCTTTAGAATAAGCCTCTTAACAAATTGGAAGACTTTTATATATCCCCTCCCAAGATATTTTTTGGGGGGTAAGCCTTTATAATTAATTTGATGAAGCTTTCATAGGGGACATTGTAGCAGTTAGTTATTACCATGTAACAGAACCAGGGGAAGGGGCTAGACAGGAGGTAAGAGATTTTAGGGGGCAGGGGTAGTTAAAGGACCTAAGTAAGGACCGAAAAGGGACACTGGGTGGAACAGAATGAGATTGACATCTGCTCACCATTGTTTGAAATAAGCCCCATAGTTCATAGATGAGAGACATCCTGAGTCAGGTCCAGTTGTCATTCTGAGGCACAGGGACCACTCAGAGTCCCTGGTTCCTCATCAATGTCAGCTGATTAGACAGTTATGATAAAATGCAACATTCAGTTTTAATAACTTCTAGGATAGTAGATCTAAGACTTCAATATTCACAGGAATCCCTTAGGCATCTTGTTAAAATGCAGATTCAAATTCTCTAGGTCAGCAATGAACCTGAAAGCTTGCATTTCTCCTGAATTTCAGGAGATTCTTTTTCAAGGCTAGAGTTTCTCACACTTCAGTGTACATGCAAATTATCTGGAAGGCTGGTTAAAATGCAGCCCACCCTCAGATTCTGATTCCTTAGGTCTTGGGAGGGCCTAAATCCTATGTATTTCTCCCAGATAATGCTGCTGGTCCAGGACCACACTTAGAGTTTAAAAATCAGCTAAATAAAGAGGATATATCATTCTTCTAAATTTATTGTTAATATCTGAATATTCATTTTCAAATAGAGGTAAGCATCTAGATATAATGTGAAATGAAAATCTCCTTTGTGAGCTTTACATGTTAAAATTTTATCAATAAGCTGAAACTTAAATATGTATTTATTCTATTCAATGATTTAAAAATTTATATAGTTTAATTAATAAGGAAATAGATCAGCAACTAATAGGAATACTAAGCAAGAATACTTCTGCTAGGTAACTTTAGGAAGAAAAAGACCCACTATCCTTTTTAAGGAAGAACAACTCCATCCTTTTTAAGCCAATAAATGTATCATTTTAAATAAGAATGGAAGGCAGAATAATTCAGATTACACACACACACACAGCATATTATAGCCTTTCCAGTATTATTAGTAAACTTTTCAGTATTACCATTATGACATTAAACAAAATAACTTTCAAAAAACATGTTTATTTTTATTTTCCTATTTAATTCCATTCAGCCTGAGAGTTTTAAAGAAAACAGCTTGCCCTTACAGTTCATTCTTAGTTAGTGATTTTGGCTTCAGCCCAATATTTATTTTAACACTAGGTCATCTGGCATTGAGCCAAAATGAGTATTTGGTACACGTCCAACATGAAGTTTAAGAGCCAAATCAAGGGAACTCCAAGACCCTGGGTCAGACACTGTCCAGAAGGCTTCTACTCTTGATTAATTGGAGCATCTTACACCTCCCTGTCTACCCTTCTCACTGAACATCTTGTGAAAAGTCAAACCAATCCATTGATTGCCCTTCTTCCAAGGATTAGGTGAGGTTAGTGTTGCTAGATTAAATATACTATGGCCAGTCAAATTTGAGCTTCAGATAAATAATCAGTTACTTCTTAGTGTCAGGATGTCCCATGCAATATGTGAGACATTCCTGTATTGTTATTTGTTATATCTGGCAACATGAAGGGAGGTCCTAGCTGCAAGAAACTTATCATAAGTGTCTCTGAAACTTATAATGTCTTGCTAAAAGCTTTTGACACCAGATGGGAGGCACTTAGAGGTAAATGAGAGTTGCCTTAAATTCATAAGGTATGGCATAAAAGCAATTTGGATTTTAGTGAAAATGTTACCTGGCATTTAAAACGTCACTTTAAAACTGAGGAATACTTAACTCCAGTCCGTTCCACCATGGTAACGGAATGAATGTGAGATTTTGAGTTAATCATTTATCTTATTTCATAGCTCAAAGGCACAAATGCTTGTAAAATTTGTCAGTACGAAAATCCCACCAAGGGGGGTACCTGGATGATTCAGTCAGTTAAGGGTCCAACTCTGGCTCAGGGCATGATCTTAGGGTTCATGGGTTTGACCCCTGCATCGGGCACTGTGCTGAGAGTATGGAGCCAGCTTGAGATTCTTTTTCTCTCTCTGCCCCTCCCCCATTTGTGCTTACTGTCTCTCTCTCAAAATAAATAAATAAACAAAAAAAATGCCACCAGAAAAGAAGAAATGATGCCAATCAATTAAACTGACACAAGGCAAAATTACCATTGATTATAAGACGTATTTATTTCAGAGATATTAAAATGTTGGGAGGGACAGGAATGAGTGACTCAGAATTGATAAAATATGATATTTTGACTTGTCCCATTTATAAAAAGAAAATAATTATCATTTTCTCTACTGAATACACATAAAGATCCAACCAAGAAATTTATCATCAGCTCTTATTTCTCAATCTAGTTTTGAATTGCACAACAGGGAACTTTAGCTTCCAAGGTAGAATGTTTTCCAATGACTAATCCTGGCAAAGTAGCATAAAGGAAAGTTAAATTTTCTTATAGTCCTTTTAGGATAAATATTATATAACTGCACTCATATAGAGTATCTAGAATAGTCAAATTTGGGGTGCCTGGCTACCTCAGTCAGTGGTGACTTTTGATCTCAATGTCATAAGTTCAAGCCCCACATTGAGCATGGGCCGTGGAGCCTACTTAAAATTAAAATTTTTTAAACATGAAAAAAATAATCTAAATCATAGGAACAGAAAGTAGAAAGGGGGTTACCAGCAGTTGAGGGGAGGAAAATGGGTAATTAGTGTTTAGTGGATATAGCATTTCAGTATTGCAAGATGAGAAACTTCTAGAGATCTACTGTACAGCAATATCAAAATCTTTAATGCTACTAAACTGTACCTTTAAAAATGGTTAAGATTCTGAATTTAGCACAATGTGTGTTTTACAACAATAAAAAAAAGTCTTACAGTCTTTTAAAAGTTTTCTTTCCTAAGTGGGTCAAAGCTAACTCAGTTGTTTTTTTTTTTTTTGAGAGAGAGAGAGTGAGAAAGAGAGAGAGAGCATGAGCAGGGGAGAGAGGGGGAGAGAAAGAGAGGGAGAGAGAATCTTAAGCATGCTCCATACTGAGCACAGAGCCTAATGCAGGGCTTGATCCCATGACACTGGGATCATAACCTGAGCTGAAATCAAGAGTTGGAGGTTCAACTGACTGAGCCACCCACATGTCCCCACTAACGCATACGAGTCTTTTGATCTACTAGGTGAAGAATTATTTTTATGATTATAATGCATCAGAACCCCATGTAGTTTAAACAAAAGAAAAGTGAATTCATGAATTAGTATCATCTACCCACTCACTCATCCTTTGATCCATCTATTCATCCATTCATCCATCCATTTATTCATCTAATAATCCGTCCAATATTTTGCTGAATTTCTATTTTATGCCAGGTGGTAGGATAAACTTGGAGAAAACAAAGATGAAAAAGCATTTATGTTCAAGTATTTGCCCCAAAAAAGTACTACAATGCCCTACTTACTTAAGGGATTGGGCATTTGCATCTCAAATCTCTGAAAAATAGCTCATGTCTTTTTTTCCCTCCCACACAGAATGCTTTCCTTTCTCCTCACTGACTATTCAAATCCCATCCATTTTTTCAAAAGTCATTTAAAATCATCCTGTGCTATGAAGTCTTTCCTGGCTATTATGAATCTTCCACTTTCCCAAACTCCTAAATTGCTTGTGGTATTTAATTTGGCTCCTAACTGGTATTGGATAAGTAAAATACACAATATGTTAGATGGTTATATGAGCTAAGAAGAAAAATCAAGCAGGAAGAAAGAATATGACTATCAGAAGATGAGAAGGGTTGAAATTTTAAATAGTTGTAGCCAATGAAAGTCTTAATCAAAAGCAGAATTTTGAGAAGTGACTTGAATCAAGTGAGGAATGAGCCATGTATTTGGGGGAGAGGCATTCCAAGCAAAGAGAATAGTTAGTAAATGACCCTTGGGTGGCAGTGGGCCTAGTATGGGAGAGGAATAGAAGGGAACCCATAATGGTTGTAATGGAGTGAATAAGGGGTGAAGTTGGGAAATGAAGTCAGAGAGGCCATGTAGGGTCTGTGGGTTTTACTAAGAACTTTGGCTTTTTTCTGAATGGGATGGGTGTCATTGGAGGATGAAGACTGAGAAGTGACATGATCTGAATTATTTTTTATTTTTTCTTATTTTAATACAATTTCTTTGCTCTCTCTGTTGGGAATAGACTTTGGAGGTTGGGGTGGCATGGGGCACCTATCCAAGTAGACCAATTAGGAGGATATTGTAATAACTTAATCAAGAAATAATAATGCTAAAACTTACTGGTGACAGCGAGGGTGAAGAGAAGTAGTTGAGTTTGCAATATATTTAGAAATAGAGCCATTAGGGTTTGTTACTGGATCAGCCATGGGTTGTGAAAGAAAGAGTCAAGGATCACCCCTGGGCAGCCAGAAGGATGAAGCTGCCACTACCTGAGATTGTGACGATTGTGAGAGGCACAGAATTGGCAGAAAACATTATGAACTTAGTTTTGTTTGTGTTAAATTTGAGAGGGGTGCTAGACGCTAGACCTGTAAGTGGAGATGTTGATTGGGCAATTGAATGGAAGAATCTGGAGTTCAGAGGAGATGTGAAGTTTGAAATATATAGATGGCATTTAAAACCATGGTACTGGAAGAAACCAACTAAAGAGAAAAAACGAAGTAGAAAACTAGGTAAAAAAGAAAATAGAGAGAGAAAAGATCCAAGAGCTGAGGTTGTTGGAGACGGTGGTGTAAATATCTCCATCAGAGCAGAACACTCTGACCTATCAGAAAGACGTGCTGTCCAAGCCTTCACGATCCTTAAAACTTAACTCATGATAGGAAATCCTCTGGAGTGGAAATTACAAACGTTCACTGGGTGTTTTGAGCATTAAGGAGAAAATAGAAAAGAGAGAGCTTCAGAAATCACAATAGAGGGCTCTGTGAGCATTATGTGACACCTGTAAGCATGCAGTCTGGGCATCACGTAAGTGAGAATAAAATGAATATAGAAAACAATTTAGTAACTGGAGAAGGACCAATGTCACAAGGTGTGACTGACACCAATCCTGTGCTCCTGACTGGTGTCCTGCAATGCTGATATAACTACCTGGAATTCATGCAGACCCCACACGTTGCTCCCACTTCGCTAACCACAAGTGGAGACACCAGGACATTTGCACTTCTAAACAGCTGGTTACAAGTTCAAGGGTCCCATGACACCCCCCCCAAGTTTTATAATTTTCTAGAATTTTTAGAACTCAGGAAAGTCTCATACTTCCAATTATAGTCTTATAAAGAATACAGATCTGACCGATGAAGAGAGGCACACAGCAAACCTGGGAGATAAGACAGAGCTTGCAAGCTATCTCCTCATGGAATCCAGGCATGTTGTCTTCCCAGCATATCAATGTATTCACTTAACAGGAAGCCCTACCGGGCCCCTGTGCAATAGTTGTATGTGTCAGCCTGATTGGGCCATGAGTACCAAGGTATTCAGTGTATATATATACGCACATGTGTGTAATATGACCCCTAAACATTTTACACAAAAGTCAATTCCAAATGGATGGTAGATCTTATTATAAAAGGTAAAACAATAAAACTTTAAAGAAACATTAAAAACACAACTTAATAACTTTGAGTAGGCAAAGATTTCTTTTAAAACAGTACAGAACACTCACATAATGGGAAAAAAATGAATTGAGCTGTATTAAAATTACAAACTTCTGCTCATCAAAAAGCACCATAAAGGAGTTAAAACACAACGTGCAGAAAGAACATTTGATCTATCTATCTGTATCTCCAACAAAAGACTTTTATCTAGAATATATAAAAAGCTCCTGCAGGGGCGCCTGGGTAGCTCAGTTGGTTAAGCCTCCAACTTCGGCTCAAGTCAGATCTCACGTTCGTGGGTTCGAGCCCCGCATCAGGCTCTGTGCTGACAGCTAGCTCAGAGCCTGGAGCCTGCTTCCGGTTCTGTGTCTCCTCCTCTCTCTGCCCCTCCCCCTCTTATGCTCTGTCTCTGTATAAAAAATAAATTTTAAAAAATTTTAAAAAATGTTAAAAAAAAAAAAAGCTCCTGCAAATCAACAAGAAAAAAAGATGGCAAGCTGATAGAAATGGGCAACAGACCTGCTTACAAAAGAGAACACCTAAATGGCCAGTAAACATGTGAAACGTGCTTGACCTCATTAATCATGAGTGAAATGCAGGTTGAAACCACACCCAAATCAAATTTACCAGAAAGGCAAAAATTATGAAAGACAGAAATATCAAATATTGGCAGCACAGCTGGAACTGTCACACTGTTAGGTGGGAGCCAGCCTGGTTTTATCTGCTAGCGCTGACTGTGTACAAGACTGTATTTACTGTTTTGTAAGTGAACTTTCTACCCAACATGGAGATTGAACTCATGACCTGATGATCAAGAGTCACATGCTCCACCAGCTGAGCCAGCCAGGTGCTCCCTGGGCTTTGCTTTAAAATCATCTAGTAAGGGGGAAAGAGGCAGCAGGTAGAATATAAATGAATTATATGGACCCTATGCTGATAAATGTTGAAAATCTGTGATGAATACATGAAGGTTTAATATTTTCTATCCTCTATTTCTGTATTATGTTTGAAAAGTAAAATGCTTTGCTATCACAACACAGTAATAACAATTTGTGTAAGTCATAACAATTCCATTGTAAGTTATATATCTACGGATATTATGTACATATGTTCACCAAATGACAGGTACAAGAACTTTCTCAGCGGCACTATTCATAATAGCCCCAAACTGGAAACAACTCCAATACCCATCAACAGAAGAATTAGATGCATAAACTGCGGCTTATTTAAGCAAGTATAATAAAAAGTAGCAATAAGAAGGAAATATCTACAACTTCACAAAACATGGATGAATCTCACAAACATGATGAGTGAAAGAAGCTAAACAGTCCTTACTGACCGTATGATTCTATTTATACAAAGCACAACAAACAGGCAAAACTAATCCATGTGTTTGCAATCAAAAGAGTGGTTTCTATTTGGGGGCAGTAGTTACTGGAAGGGGACACAATAAAGTCCTGTGTTTTGTATTTTTTTAAGTTTTATTTGTTTTGAGAGAGAAAGCACGTGCGCACACATGCAAGTAAGGGAGGGGCAGAGAGAGAATCCTATGCAGGCTCCCATTGTCAGCGTGTAGCCTGTTGCAGGGCTAGAATTTAGAATCTGTGTAATCATGACCTTAGCCAAACTCAGATACTTAATTGACTGAGCCACCCAGGCGCCCCAAAAGATCCTGTTTTTCTATCTGGATGCAGGTTATAGGTGTATGCTCAAATGGGAATATTCAATTGTATTTTTATGTGCACTTTTCTCGGTGTATGTTACAGTTGGATAAAGTGTAAAACAGAAACAAAAACACTTTCTCATCTTTTAGAAGATGGTGGCTCAGAATGTAACTACAGTTATTCTGTCTAATGGCTGTGTTCTTAAAACTGGTAGAGTTGATCAAATTTGGGTTATTTATTTTACACACAAAAGTGTAAGCAGCTAGCTAAAGTAAGGCTGAGGCCAATGCTTCGGTAAAATGAATAACAATTGTTGATGATATTTCAGAGTTTAGATGTCTCAGAGTGAGCCTTTTCTAAAATCCCTTTCCATATTTTAATTCTTCAATCAACAGGTACAAAAATCAAGCTAAATTCTGTTCACTTTGGGAGCTTAATCATTTTAAGACCTTTCGAAGATTGCTTAGTCATGACTCTACTTTTCAATATTTATTTCCACCTGCATTGGTCTAAGGTGACCAGAAGTTATTTTTGAATTTTGTAAATTATGGAATCCATGGAGGCAGATATTTACTTTTTTTTAAGTTTATTTATTCTAAGAGAGACAGTGTGTGTGTACACATGCATGCTAGTTGGGGAGAGGCAGAGAGAGAATCCCAAGCAGGCTCCATGCTGTCAGTACAAAGCCGGATGTGGGGCTTGAACCCATGAACTGTGAAATCATGACCTGAGCTAAAACCAAGAGTTGGATGCTCATCTGACCAAACCACCAGGAAACCCCATTAGAAGCAGAAATTTAAATGTAGGCTGTATAAATATTTTCATGTCAAGCCTATTATCAGAAATGTGAGAGAATTAACATGACATTTAATAATTTAAGAGAAAAAATTTTTAATTAAAAAATTATTTTAATTTTTCTTTATTATAGTTTATTGTTAAGTTGGCTTCCATATAACACCCACTGCTCATCCCGACAAGTGCCCTCCTCCATGCCCATCACCCATTTTCCACTCTCCCCCACTTTCCATCAAACCTCAGTTTGTTCTCAGTATTTAAGAGTCTCTTATGGTTTGCCTCCCTCCCTCTCCTTAGCTACTTTTTCCCCCTCCCCTCCCCTATGGCCTTCTGTTAAGTTTCTCCAGTTCCACATATGAATGAAAACATATGGTGTCTGTCTTTCTTTACCTGACTTATTTCACTCAGCATTATACCCTAAGTTCTGTCTACATTGCTACAAATCAGGAGATTTCATTCTTTCTCATTGTCATGTAGTATTCCAATGCATATATAAACAACATCTTCTTGATCCATTTGTCAATTGCTGGACAGTTATGCTCTTTCCATGATTTGGCTATTGTTGAAAGTGCTGCTATGAACATTGGGGTACAAGTGCCCCTATGCATCAGCACTCCTGTATCCCTGGGGTAAATTCCTAGCAGTGCTATTGCTGGGTCATAGGGGAGTTCTAGTCTTAATTTTTTGAGGAATCTCCACACTGTTCTTCAGAGCAGCTGCACCAGTTTACATTCCCACCCACAGTGTAAGAGGGTGCCTGTTTCTCCACAACCTCACCAGCATCTATAATCTCCTGATTTGTTCATTTTAGCCGCTCTGACCAGCATGAGGTGGTATCTCAGTGTGGTTTTGATTTGTATTTCCCTGATGATGAGTGACACTGAGCATTGTTTCACGTGTCTATTGGCCAGCTGGATGTCCTCTTTGGAGAAGTATCTATTCATGTCTTCTGCCTATTTCTTCTGATTATTTCTTTTACAGGTGTGGAATTTAGTGAGTTCCTTGTAGATTTTGGATACTGGCCCTTTATCTGATATGTCATTTGCAACTGTCTTTTCCCATTCTCTCAGTTGGCTATTAGTTTTCTTGATTGTTTCCTTTGCAGTGCAGAAGCTTTTTATCTTGAGGAGGTCCCAATAGTTCATTTTTGTTCTTGATTCCCTTGCCTTGGGAGATGTGTTTAGTAGGAAATTGCTGCGGTTGAGGTGAAGGAGGCTGTTTTCTGCTCCCTCCTTTAGGGTTTCTATGGTTTCCTGTCTCACATTCAGGTCCTTCAGCCATTTTGAGTTTACTTTTGTGTATGGTATAAGAACGTGATCTATTTTCATTCCTCTGCATGCTGCTGTCCAGTTCTCCCAGCACCACCTATTAAAGAGGCAGTCTTTTTCCATTGGATACTCTTTCCTGCTTTGTCAAAGATTGATTGGCCATACATTTGTGGGTCCAATTCTGCGTTCTCTATTCTATTCCACTGGTCTATGTGTTTGTTTTTGTACCAATACCATACTGTCTTGATGATGACAGCTTTGTAGTAGAGGCTAAAGTCTGGGATTCTAATGTCTCCCATTTTGGTTTTCTTCTTCAGTATTACTTAGGCTATTTAGGGTCTTTTGTGTTTCCATACGAATTTTAGGATTGTTTGTTCTAGCTTTGAGAAGAATGTTGGTGCAGTTTTGATTGGGATTGCACTGAATGTGTAGATTGCTTTGGGTAGTATTGACATTTTAACAATATTTATTCTTCTGATCCAGGAATGTTTTTCCATTTCTTTGTGTTTTCAATTTCTTTCATAAGCTTCTATAGTTTTCATTGTAGAGATCTTTTACGTCTTTGGTTAGGTTTATTCCTAGGTATTTTATGGATTTTCATGCATTTGTGAATGAAATCAGTTTCTTGATTTCTCTTTCTGCTGCTTCATTTTTAGTGTATAAAAATGCAACTGATTTCTGTACATTGATTTTGTATCCTGTGACTTTGCTGAATTCATCTGTCAGTTCTAGAAGGCTTCTGGTGGAATCAGTCAGGTTTTTCCATGTAGAGTATCATGTCATCTGTGAAAAGTGAAAGTTTGACTTTATCTTTGCCAATTCTGATGCCTTTTATTTCCTTTTGTTGTCTGACTGCTGATGCTAGGACTTCCCGCACTATGTTAAACAACAGTGGTGAGAGTGGACATCCTTGTCATGTTCCTGATCTCAGGGGGAAAGCTCTCAGTTTTTCCCCAGTGAGGATGATATTAGCTGTGGGCTTTTCATAAACGGCTTTTATCATTTTAAGTAAGTTCCTTCTATCCTGACTTTCTTGAGGTTTTTTATTAAGGAAGATGCGTTTTCTGCATCTATTAACAGGATCATATGGTTTAAATCTTTTCTTTTCTTAATGTGATGTATCACATTAATGGATTTGTGAATATTGAACCAGCCCTATAACCCAGGAATGAATCCCACTTGATCATGATGGATAATTCTTTTTATATGCTGTTGAATTCGATTTTCTAGTATCTTGTTGAGTATTTTTGCAACTGTGTTCATCAAGGATATTGGCATGTATGTCTCTTTTTTTGTTGGGTCTCTGTCTTATTTGGGAATCAAAGTGATGCTGGCTTCGTAGAACGAATTCAGAAGTTTTATTTCTATTTCTATTTTTTGAATAGCTTGAGAAGGATGGGTAATAACTCTGCTTTAAATGTCTGGCATAATTCCCCTGGGAAGCCATCTAGCCCTGGGCTCTTATTCATTGGGAGATTTTTGATAACTAATTCAATTTCTTCACTGATTATGGGTCTGTTCAGATTTTCTATCACTTCCCATTTGAATTTTGATAGTGCATGTGTGTTAGGAATTTGTCCATTTCTTCTAGATTATCCAGTTTGTTGGCATATAATTTTTCATAGTAATCTCTGATGGTTGCTTGTACTTCTGAGGGGTTGGTTGTAATAGATCCATTTTCAGTCATGGTTTTGTTTACTTGGCTGTTGTCTCTTATCTTTCTGAGGAACATGGCTATAGGTTTATCAATTTTGTTTATTTTTTCAAAAAACCAACTCTTGGTTTCATCTGTTCAGCTGTTTTTTTGGATTCTATATTGTTTATTTATGCCTGGATCTTTATTATTTCTCTTCTTCTGCTGGGTTTTGGGTGCTCTTGCTGCTCCCCTTCTAGTTCCTTTAGGTGCTCTGCTAGATTTTGAATTTGTGCTTTTTCTAGTTTCTTGAAATAGACCTGGATTGCAATATACTTTGCTCTTAGGACTACCTTTGCTGTGTCCCAGAGTTTGGATTGTTGTATTTTCATTTTCATTTGTTTCAATATATTTTTAAATTTCTTCTCTAATTGCCTGATTGGCCCTATCATTCTGTAGTATGGTAGTTTTTAACTTCTACATTTTTTGAGGTTTTCCAGACTTTTTCCTGTGATTGATTTCAAGTTTCATAGCATTGTGATCTGAAAGGGTGCATGGTATGATCTCAATTCATTTATATTTATGGAGGGCCGCTTTATGCCCCAGTATGTGATCTATTTTGGAGAATGTGCCATGCATACTCGAGAAGAAGGTGATTTCCCTAGCTTCAGGATGCAGAGTTCTAAATATATCTATCAATGCCATCTGTTCCAATATGTCATTCAGATCCATTGTTTCTGTAGTGATTTTGTCTGGTCGATCTATCCATTTCTGTAAGTGGAGTATTAAAATCCGCTGCAACTAGCACATTCTTATCAATAAGATTGTTTCCATTTGTGATCGTTTTATATATTTGGGTGCTCCTGAATTTGGTGCATAGATGTTTATAATTAGCTCTTCCTGATGGAGAGACCCTGTAATTATTATATAATGTCCTTCTTCATCTTTTGTTACTGCTTTTATTTTAAAGTCTAGTTTGTCCAATATAAGTATGGCTACTCCAGCTTTCTTTTGACTACTAGTCTTATGATAGATCTTTCTCCATCCCCTTACCTTCTATCTGAAGGTGTCATCTGGTCTAAAATGAGTCTCCTGTAGACAGCAAATAGATGGATTTTGTTTTTTTATCCATTCTACTACCATGCATAGTTTGATTGGAGCATTCAGTCCATTTACATTCAATGTTTTTATTGAAAAATATGGTTTTAGATTCATTGTGTTCTCTGTAGCGTTCATGTTTGTAGTGGTGTCTCTGGTACCTCTTATTCCTTGCAACAATTCCCTCATTGAGTCCCTCTTAGGAGTTCTTGTAGGGCTGGTTTGGTAGTGATGAATGCTCTCAATTTTTGTTTATTTGGGAACACCTTTATCTCTCCTTCTATTTTGACAGGCTCACTGGATAAAGAATTCTTGGTTGCATATTTTTCTTGTTCACTACATTGAAGATTTCCTGCTATTCCTTTCTGGCCTGCCAAGTTTCAGTAGATAGGTCTGTAACCACTCTGATAGGTTTCCCTTTGTACGTTAGGGCCCTTATATCCCTAGCTGCTTTCAGAATTCTCTCTTTATCCTTATATTTTGCCAGTTTCACTATGATATATCGTTGATTCAAGTTATGTCTTAGGGGAGTTCTCTGTGCCTCTTGGATTTCAATGTCTATTTATTTCCCCGTATTGGGGAAGTTCTCAGTTATAATTTGATCAAGCATCCTTCAGGACCTTTTTCTCTTTCTTCTTCGTCAGGAATTCCTATGATATGGATACTGTTCCATTTGATTGTATCACTGAGGTCTCGAATTCTTCTTTCATGCTCTTATATCAATTTCTCTCTCTTTTTCTTGGCTTCCTCTTTTGCTATAACTGTGCCTTCTAATTCACCTGTTCTCCTCTCTGCCTCTTCAATCTGTGCATTGGCTGCCTGCATTTTATTATGCACCTAATTTATAGCCTTTTTTAACTAGTCACAGCTATTTTGAAGGTCCCTAATCGTTGTATCAATAGCTTCTCTTATGCTTTTTTCAAGCCCAGTTATTAATTTTATGACAATTGTTCTAAATTCTTGTTCAGTTATGTTGCTTATGTCTGTTTTGAGCAGTTCTGTGGCTGTGACTTCTTCCTGGAATTTCTTTAGAGGAGAGTTCTTTCATTTCGTCATTTTGGCTAGCTTTCTGTCTCTTGTCAGTTTTAAAACTTGTTATGCACTGTGCACCTGTTACTACTGCTCTGTTAAAGAAGGCTCATTGTCTGTCCAGTGGCTGTCATTTCAGGAAGTGTTTTTTTTTAATGGTGTCTCTTGGTTTCTCTTGTTGTGCCTTTTATTATTTTATTTCCCGTTCAGTGATATTTGAGATTCTCCACCATGTGTACTTTGGCTTGTTTCTTGAGGTAGTCCTGAAAAGGAAAACAGACATACAGGGGAAAAAGCATGCAAACACACAGACAAATCAAATAAACAAGCAAACTAAAAGGGGAAAGAAAAAAAGAAATGAAAAAAAGAAGGCAGGGGACAGAAACAACAAAAGACAAAGTACAGTCTGAGAACATAAAACCTGTGGAGGAGAGAGATACGAATTGATCTAATCACAGCAGTGCATTAATGTTGGTCTTTCCTGGACTTTGGGGGGAAAGGAGAAAAGAAAGAAAAAAGAAAAGAGAAAAAAGAGGGAAAAAAGGAAAAGAAAAATAAAGGCAAGTCTACAGCATGGATGGCCGTGATTTTGTGTAAGTAGATCGGGTCTTGTGGACTGCTCTCTGAGGCCCTGCCTTGGTGGTTGCAGGGAGAAGAATAGTGGCACCCCAAGCCCTTCTTGGACCACACGTTGCAAGCCACTCTTTTGAGTCCAATCTCCCTGGACCACAGGTGAGCCAAGTTGTTTTTTTCCAAGTCCCACTTCATTTCCAAATCCTACTTCATGCACTTTAATACTAACGCCTGAGATGAGATGTGATATACTTCCGCAGGGTGGCTTTCTAGCCGGACTTGAGTAGGGGGAGTCAAGGAGCTGTTTCTCCTGGCACTGCCTGGAATCGTTGGGCTGCCTGGGATTGGCATGCCACCAGGAATCCATCGGCGTGCCACTGAGCCCCAGGAAAAATTGGTTCACTAGGGGGAACAAATTTCTCTCCCTGTACCCAGTGTTTATATATGGGATGATAGTATTTCTCTCCATCCGCACCAAGGTTTTTCTCTTCCCTAAAGACCACTCTATGAGTGTTTTCAGTCTCTCTTTCTCTTCCCCTCGGCTCTCCACTGCTGCCTGTGGCTCTCCTCCACTCTGTGCCGTGGTGGTTCTCCAAGGCCCTGTGCCTCCGCTCCAAGCACTCTCCCAGGCTCTGCGATAGGCTGGGGATCCCTCCCCTCAGAGCCTCCAGCCCCGGCAGGTTTTATTTTTTCAGTTGGCACTCACTCAGGCACCTATGTGGCTGTCATCTATGTGGACTCTGTGTGTTTTCCTCCCACGCTGGCAGATCAGCATATTGTGGCTTCAGTCCTTCTCAGTTTGATAGTTGTGAGCAAACGGAGGTTACAGACCTCCCTACTTCTCTGCTGTCTTGCCCCCCTCCTCGTGATTACTGTATCTCTTAAGGGTCTTTTGATCAACAGGCTGCTAGGTGGTTTGGTCAGTTGAGCATTCAACACTTGATTTTGGGTCAGGTCATGATACTAGGGTCATGGGATAGAACCCTGCGTCTGGCTCTGCACTGAGTGTGGAGCCTGCTTAAGATTCTCTTCCTCTGTTCCTCTCCACTGCTGTTTCTTTCTAAAAATAAAATAAAATAAAAATTTATTTAATTAGTAGACTCTCTAAACCCTCTATCTTTTTTCTCTGCCATTATTTGTTGAAGAAACACGCTGTAACACCACAGTTGAACAAGTTGATTTTAGTGTTGTAATTCTATTTGGGTTCACACTTACTGTTGTTCAACCATAGTTTCTTTGTAGAAGTGAGAAACCATATTCCTATTAAATTCTGTGTCCCATCCTATTAAATTCTGTGTCCACTATGAAATGGGATTTTATTGCTGTGCCATTAATAAGTGGCTCTACTGCTTCAGATTCTGTGACTCCCTCTCTAACCCCCTCCACTCACACACTCTCTCTCAAAAATAAACATAAAAAAATAATTTAAAAAACAAGCGGCTCTATCAGTAAATATTTATTAAGTGCTTACTATGTCTTAGACACTGTGTTAAGCACATTACAAACATTATTTTACTCAGTCTTCACAGCCCTTCTTGAGGTAGCTATGATTATTCCCATTTTACAGGCAAGGAGATTGACACGCAGAGTTCAGTAATTTGTCCAATGACACTAACTTTTGGAACTGAGAGAACTGGGATTATGATCGATTTGTTTAACATCAAATTCATGCTCTTAACAATAGCATTGTTCTATGAGCTTTCAGAAAAGATCCCCCATTTTAGGCAGTGTTAGTGCCCAGACCAAACTTCCACATTTTTCTAGTTCTTTGTACCCTTATTCCTCAAAGTGTGGCTTGCAGGCCAGCTAGAGAATCTCAGGTCCCACCTTAGACCTTCTGTATCATAATCTTCGTGGGTGGGCCCAGCGAACCTGTAACAGTTCTCCAGGTGATTTCTTTTTTAGTTTATTTTGAGACAGACAGACAGAAAGAGCATGAGAGGGGGAGGGACAGAGAGAGAGGGAGACACAGAATCAGAAGGAGGCTTGCGGTTCTGAGTTTTCAGCACAACTGACTGAGCCACGCAGGCACCCCTCCAGGTGACTTTTAACGCCAGCCAAAGTTTGAGGGCCACGTCTCTAGAATGTATCAGGTTGGTGGTCAGGATATCTACTTCATTACTATTTTGGGGCAGTTTAGACAGGTATAAAGAGAGTTGCAACTCTGGATTATGCCTTTGGATTTTATGACCATGGAAAGTAATAAATGCTCTTTCTCTTTCTTGGAGCTTTTCCCTATTTATCATTTCCTCTCATTTTTTCATAGACTTTTCCATTTATTTCCTCTTCCCACCCCCGACCCCTGGACCCTACGCAGCTATTGCATTACTTTAGAATTCCTGGATACTAGAAACACATATCCAGTCTGATGGTTGGATATATGATGAGAAGCCCCTCCCTCTATGTGTTTTGTCTGAAATTGGCTCAGCGATGATCTGTTCACCTCCAAGGCTCAGCCTAAATGGCATTTCCTGGGTGACCGTGCCTTGGCTGCCTCCTTTTCTCAGACAGAATCCGTTATAGTCTCATTTCCATTCTTGAGTCAGCGGGAACACACACATACCCCACACCTTCACCAAAGCTTTTATCACAGGGGACTGTTTCCAATGTTGAAATGCCTGTCCTCACGCTGATGGATGGCTTTTGGGAGTGTCACTGCCCTTGTATCTTTTATATCTATACTTTGTTCATCTGTCTGGCACACAGTAGGTAGAATGATTTCTGAATGAATGAAATGAACGCAGTGAGTCTGGGTTTCAGCATTCATGTAATGGGCCTACTCTCCATGATAGGGGTGTGAGCATGTGCAGAGGCACAGGCAGCGGTACAGAGAGGGATACAGGGAGAGAGCCCAGGGAGGCAGCAAGTTTTGATCATTGCTGTAGCCAGCCAGCCCAAACACAGGTGAAGGTGCAGGAGATGGGAGAGAGCACTTCCTGTCAAGGCAATGTTAACCTTAAAAATAAAACTATGACTTATTTTACCAGTAAAAGATGGATTTATTTGGAAGTCACAGAGAACTGTGATCCAAACACACAAGCTTCAGCAAAACCATAGGCAACCAGCAAACATAAGAGAGGAACATTATTTTATGAAGAAGGAGGAAGTTGGTAGGGGTTGATTTGAACAAAAGTCAATTAGAGAGAAGCAGGAGTTCAGGATAATGTTGGTTTGACATTGGCCTCATTGCAGGGGTGACCCATCTCTTGTAGGAGATATAATCTACATCATTCCCTGTTGGGGCCTGTGCTTGGTGATTCTTTTCTTTTTGTTTTTGTTTTTAATCTTTTTAAGTTTATTTATTTATTTTGAAAGAGACTGAAACAGGGTGAGCAGGGGAGGGGCAGAGAGAGAGAGAGGGAGAGAGAGAGAGAGAGAGAGAGAGAGAGAGAGAGAGAGAGAGATTCCGAAGCGGTCTCCACACTCCACACAGAGCTCAGCATAAGGCTTGAACCCACATACTGTGAGATTATGACCTGCACCGAAGTTGGATGTTCAACCAACTGAGCCACCCAGACACCCCTTGAGGATTCTTGTTGAGATGCTCCTGTTTTTGTAATTGACAGTTCTTCCTGTAATTAACACTGGGTGGTAAGTTCCCCCTACCAACCTCCCCTTCTAGCATCCTGGGTCCACTTGAGTCACGTTTCCCTTTATTCATTTTCCCAGAGTAAAATGTTATAACCACTTTGGAAACAGTTGATAAAAATCCGACCAGCAGAGTTATTCTGCCTGTTCCCTCCTATCTCCTTTCTGAGTGGTTAAGTTTCACCCGATGGGGGTTGGGGGCTAGATGGGGGCAGAGACCTGAGAAGTACAAAATTTTAGTACATATTGTGTTTCTGGCTCTGCAACATATGCAAAGTTTCTAGGCTTGGGAAACTTTCCTTTAGTAAACATGTTCTTTATTGCCTTGAATCAACTTCTAAAAGATACTAGATTATGATTATTATTAATTATTAGTATTATTATTTAAAAAGTAATATACACTTACTGTAAATGATTTTTTTTTAATGGAAAAGTTGGGCATCTGGGTGGCTCAGTCGGTTGGGTGTCCAACTTCAGCTCAGATCATGATCTTATGGTTCGTGAGTTTGAGCCCCTCACAGGGCTCTCTACTGTCATCACAGAGCCCGCTTCAGATCCTCTGTCCCCCTCTCTCTTTGCCCCACCTCCTCCCGTGCATACCTTCTCTCTCTTAAAAATAAACATAAAAGAAACAAACAGAAAAGTTGATAGGGCCATCCATAATTCCATTATCCAGAGAAAATCATAATTATTTCTTATGTATTTTTCCTTTGCAATTAGGAATAAAACTTTACAGAATGATTTAATTGAAATATCACCTAAAGTTTTCATTCTTTTACATATGTTTAAAATGTATGAAGTGATAGAGGGTTGTGTAGTGTTGCATAGGACTTCTAAAACTTTTGGTAACAGGAGAGTATGTATAAGTCAACGAAATCCAGGCCTCTTGCTCTGTGGGTTAGCCGGGGTCAGAGAATAGTCTCAGTCATTTTGTAATTTGAAAGTTAATACACATTTTAACTGAAATGGTAAGTGACCCTTTGGTCTAAATGTTTTCCTTGTTACAAAGTGTATTTTTCCAGAAGTAAATAATTCATTTTTATCTATAGAGTGGCATGACAAAATCATCATCGTTATGTTCATTTTGACTTTAAATGTCCATAAAAAGTATGCAACTTGGCAGGCAGTTCTGACAGTTCAACATCAACCGAGTTTTGCAGATTATTAACGATAGCCATGCTCTTCCTTGATCAGCTCAGTTGAATATACCTGAGTTCAGAGCCTACAGCGGTTATTGGATGTACTTTTAGGCAAATTTATTTTTGTAGCAGTTGGCAATAAAAAAAAGAGAAAGGCAGTGGTTTCCACTTCACTGAAAATAAAAGCAATATTTATCTTAAGAGCAGTGCTCATTACACTTTACATTATTCTATTTAGATGGCAACCTATTATTAACAGGAAGCAAAATGCTATTCACAGCACATGTTACTGGATCATCATTAACTGTGCAAAACTAGTGTTTTTGTAGCCTTTCAGACATATGCTCCAATTTGGCTGCATTTCCTGCTGTTTTCTAAGCTTGCTTGATGTATTTTAGGGCGTAGATAGATCTCAAACAGGAAAACCAAAAAGACCTTTCTTGTTTGGAATTGAGAGGTCCATGTCATATCAGTAGGTTTTTTTTTAAACCCACTTAAACAGTAAAACATCATGTTTTGAGATTTTATAATAATGACAATAAAGCCTACACATTATACTATTTTATATACTACCCATTTTCAATTAATTCAAGCATTTGGGACATTATTGTGGGGTTTATATTGCAAAAGATAAGTTTCTTATTGACGAGGAAAGGGTATAAACATGTAAAACTTGAAACATCACAAAAGAAACTAAAAAAGAAGTAGTAATAATCTTTCTTACTATCCAATTGTATTGGCAGTCCTAGCCAATGCAGTGACATCAGAAAAGGAAAAGAAAGCACAAAACTGATATTATTTGCCTCTGATACAACTGTTTCGCTCCAAAGGCCAAGGAATTCAACTGACTTACTAGAGCGAGTAAGGGAGTGCGGTGCCTGGGTGGCTCAGTTGGTTAAGCATCCTGTCTTGCTCAGATTAAGCTCATGGTTTGTGAATTTGAGCCCTACCCACGTAGGACTCTGTGCTAACAGCTCAGATCCTGGAGCCTGTTTCGGATTCTGTGTCTCCCTCTCTCTCTGCCTCTCCCTCCCCCCCTTTCAAAAATAAACATTTAAAAATTTTTTAAAAAGAATTAGTAAGGGAGTGTAGTGAGGCAACTAATAAAAGTTCAATACGCAAAATCCTTTCTACAGGTCAGTCAAAACCAATTGAGAAATGTGACATAAAGATTCTGTTTGCAGTAACAAAAACACTTATAAAATGTCTAGGAATAAACTCAACATAAGAAACATATAAGGCAGATAATTAAACAAACTATAAAGTTATTAAAGAACTAAATAAATTCTAAGTACAGAGATATATGCACACCATTGTTCAGGTTGAGTTGCCTAAATATTACATGGTGTCAATGATGTAAAAATAATGAAATCCCAATTAAAATCCCAAAGGATTTTCGTAGAACTTGTTAGGCTGATTTTAAAATTCAACTGAATGCCCAGAACCTAGAACAGTACCTGGCAAATAATAGAAGTGTACTAAATGTGTGGAGGTTGAATAATCAGTGAATGAATGGCTTCAATAACAACCCATATGCAAATGACTCACATATTCGTATTTCTACCCCGAGGTCATCCTCTGAGCTCCAGACCTGTATATTGAATTGCCTCCTTAACCTCTTCACTTGATTAGGAAGAAACCAATTTAGACTCCATATCCCTCTTTCAAGTCCTGTCCTCTACCAGTCATCAAGATGAGTAAACTCAAAGCAGGAGTCATCTCTAACCATTCAACTGTCCATTTACCATGGACATCTAAAACATCACAAATTCTGTTGAGTTTATCTGCTGAATTTTTCCTGAGTCTTATGTGTCTCTTATCTATTTTGCCACCACTGTCTGTCATAATTTCTTCCCCATTCTGGTGAATAACTTCCTAACGAATTTCTTCTCCTCAGACTCAATACTTTTCCCTCTGCTGCCCTCCTACCTCAAAATATCAGGATTTTCATTGCTTTTAGGATTAATTCCAAGCTCTTCACCCTGGTTTACAATGTTTGGCCTGGCCTGTCCCCACTTCCCCCACTTATGTTTTCAGAGTTATCTTCCATGACATTTGCCCTGATTTCTATGCTTTGGCCACAGTAAACTTTCAACTTTTGAAATATGTTCCCTCCTGCCACAGGGCCTTTGCATACGCTATTCTTTCTGCCTGGAATAATCTCATTTCGTCCTTATCCTAATTAGTTCTACTTCTCCTTAAGATCTCATCTCAATCATCTTCTTCTGAGGTAAGAGTCACTCAATTCCCATTATAATCTTGTATCACTCTGCTTCATAGCTCAAATTAAGTTTACCTTAATGTGGATGATTTTCAGACTTCAAGCTTAATCAGAATAGTTTAAACATGTCTTTGTACTATGTACTATGTGGATGATTTTCAGACTTCAAGCTTAATCAGAATCATTTAAACATGTATTTGTACTTACTATGCTAGGTCATGAATAAATAAATGGAAGAATGAAGCTATCTAGATAAAATTATGCACAATGACTTGACATGGTCAGCCATCAATAGCTCTTCACTTAGTGAGTGACGAGAAACTTAATCTGATTCTAAGTAAGTAAGAATCATGGGTTAGAAAACCAACTGCAAGTGCTTTACATTTAATATCACATTTTGAAATTGTTTCCACAGGAAAGTCCCAATATTTACATCAATGCATTACAATGAAAATATAACCAGAAAGGATTCAAACATGAGGAGGTTTTCATCTATGCAGATAATCAGGATTTAATTTATAATAAAAAATGATGAAGTAGATATTTCTTACAATGCTCAGTAAAAAGCAAAAAAAGAATATTTAAACAAAAACTTGAAGTCATCTGTGTTTTAAAGATCTTGGTTTCATATGCCATAAATATAAAGATAAAATTTTCCATTAGACTTCATCATTATGTAAGCCTAGCTTAATTGAATAAGATGCTCGTGCATAGTAAATTCATAAGTAAAATAAATAAGAATGGCTGACAGTTTATCTTGAGAAATTGATAGAAACTTTTGTTTTAATTTTTAAAATTTCTTTAGTTTTGATGAGAAACCAAAGAATTTTCAAGTTGCTTATATAATCATAACATAGATTCAAACATTTCACATATGTTTATTCATTTCTTAAAGCCCCCCCAAAATTTTACTAAGAATAAAGATGGAAAATAGCAGTTTTGATAATACTTTAAGCACCACTGATAACAAATATTAGTTATTTCTTGACACAGATTAAATGCATTTTTCTTAATTTCTTTTAAAAAATATTTTTGTTAATGTTTATTTTTGAGAGAGAGAGAAAGAGAGAGTGAGAGAACACAAGTGAAGGAGAGGCAGAGAGAGGGAGATACAGAATCGGAAGCAGGCTCCAAGCTGGATCAAACCCTGGAACTGTGAGATCATGACCTGAGCTGAAGTCAGACACTTAACTGACTGAGCCACCTAGGTGCCCCATTTTTCCTAATTTCAGGGATTATTTTACTTCCTTTGCAATGAAATCATTTATTCCATACCCATAGATATGTCTAATGCACTGATAAAAAAAAGTAAAATGCAGCACATTTCTTTATGTTTCTAGTGAACCAAAATTGTTGGGGAGATTTAATAAATATGCCCCTTGTGTAGTCCCTGACATAACCCAAGAGAATTATAATATTATACTCAGTTAAGTTACTAAGCCTACGTGAAGACTTCAAAATTAAACAAATGATTGAATATCCTTGTAACCACTCCACCTAACTTTATAAATTTATAATATAGCCTTATCGCAATTAAAATTTTAGAACACTTATTTTTTTTAACGGGTTTTAACAAATGTATAATGACATGTATCCACCAGTGCACTATTGTACAAAGTAGTTTCACTGCTTTAAAATCCTCTGTGCTTTGTCTGTGTATCCCTCCCCAGTCTCTAGCAATCACTAATCTTTTCATGTCCCCATAGTTTGCCTTGTCATACACTTGGACTCATGTAGTATATAACTTTTACAGGCTGGCTTTTTTCACTTAGTGGTGTTCATTTAAGTTTCCTCCGTGTCTTTTCATGGCTTGAATGCTCATTTCTTTTTATCATTGAATAATATTCCATTGTCTGGATATACTATAGTTTATCGACTCCTCTACTGAAGGATATCTTGGATGCCTTCAAGTTTTTTTTTACCCCCTTAGGTGAGACAGGACAGCTGGAGTGGGGCTGGAGGTATGTACTTACCTTCCTGCTCTTGGGAGGGGCCTAGAGTTTGTATTTCCCTTCCCTCAGGTAGGTTTGGCTCTGATAAAATCCTATCAGGTTGATAAAATTGGCTGCGAAAATTAATAAAAGGAAACCTTGTTTGGAATGGAGTCAGGCGGCCAGCAGGGGGAGCTCGCGCACCCTGCCACAATTTGTCAATTGCAGATCCAACGGGAAGAGATTTACCTTTCAGGTCTATACTACTTTAGCTGCTACTTTCCTACCCCAGCAAAAGGAAAAAAGGTTCTTCCACTGCCCTGGCAACAGCCCAGCCAATGAGAAACTGTCACAACCTAGCCAATGAAAAGTCACTATACTTTGAGCTCCCAGTTTATTCCAATGGACTTTTCGCTTATAACAGCCTTTGTAACCCGCTCCCCCACTTCCTCTATGAAAGACCATTTCACTGCTTTGTTCTGCAGTTGCCTATAATTTGGGCTAGTTTTGCTTCGTACCTTCTGTGTCCCAGAATGCAATTCTCCACCATTCCCAAAGAAACTCATTTGCTGGTAAAATAACTGACAGGTTTTTTTTTAAATTTTTTTAAACTTTTATTTAAGTAATCTTTACAGCCAACATGGGGCTTAAACTCGACCCTGAGATCAAGAGCCTTATGTTCTATTGACTGAGTCAGCCAGGTGCCCCTGGGAGTTTTATCTTTAAGGTCAGCAAGGTTGTTGATAAAATAATTTCTCCTGAGGGCAGGCCTTGTTAAGAAAAAAAATTCTCTGGTGTATTTCCAAAGTCTGTTTTCCTCTTCCCCTATTGAAAACACAAGGGGATTTTTCTTCAGTTTTCAATGTGAGTACTTATTAGAGTTCTGGAATGGGGTGGGGGTTAAAACTCACAAAAATATGAGGACTCTCCTATGACTTGGTCCCCCTGGAGTTTTTACTTTATGACTTGTCTGTCCCGAGCTGACAGCAATTCATTAATTACAGTTGCAGTTCTCCAGCGCTAGCAATTGTTCCCACAATGGTTACTGATTGTGGGTTTCTGCCCTGATAAATCGTGATTCTCTGTATCTGTTTGTCTCCAGTTTTGGGGGTAGCTATTTGCCCTGTGACCTCACTTCTCTGATGGACTGTGATTGTGGCGATTTATAACAAATATATTTGGTCTTTGTCTCAGGTCTGGCACAGAGCTCCTAAAACCCTTGGAATTTTCTAAGTGGTGAGAGCTAAGGTGTCTTTTGTTATGTTAATGACATTCTTAGTCTGCACCTAAGAATGGGGGCCGGTTGCCTGGGAACCAAGGAAGAATATAGCAGTGGAACTTTCAGTCCCATTCTCTGACATCCGGACTGGAGACAGGAGCTGTAGGTTGAATCATTCACCATGGGTCAATGACTTAATCAATCATGCCTTTGTAAGGAAGCCTCCATAGGATGGGGTTTAGAGAACTTCGGGGTTAGTGAGCACAGGGCTTTGGGGACACTCAGAGAGGTCATGGAAGCTCTGTGCCCTTTCCCTATACCTTGCCCTACGCATCTTCTTCATCTAGCTTTCTGATAAGCTGGTGACCTAGTAAGTTCTTTGAGAACTCAAGAAGGGATCATTGGAATCTTTGATCTTTAAATGGTAGGTTGAAGCACAGGTGATATCCTGGTTTCTTAAATGGCGACTCAAGTGGAGTGGGTGGTAGGGGAGGGAAAGTAAGGTAAAGCTGAACCCTCCACCTTTGGAATCTGCTGCTATCAAAGTAGAGAGTGTCAGAATTGAGTTGAATTGTAGGACATGCTTCTGGTGTCTGGAGAATTGCCTGTTGGTGTGGGAACCCCCCCACAACTAGACACACTCACATTGGGATTTCATGATCAGGATCACCTTTTACAGATTTGCACCAAAAAACTGGTTGTTGATTCTGCAGTTTGTTCAAGCTTTTTACTCTTTATCAGGATGTAGTGGTGATTTTGAAGCTCCTCACGTGTGGGATGAGAAAGAGAAGTTGTAATATAGTTTCTAAGTGCTCAAATTTACTAGTAATCAGGAATTTTAAAATTAGAAAAAAAACAAGAAACGTATTACAGAGACAGTAAGGGGAGAAGAGGTTATGGGAAATTGTACTCTCCTGCGTGGATGCTGGAAATGCGAGTTGTTATAGCCTTCTGGAAAACAGTGAGGCAGAATTTATTAAATGGTATATTTTTGTGATCTCACTCCTTACGCATTAGAATCTTTAGGATCTCACACTTATGAAGGAAAGCACAAATAGGTAAGATTATGTGTACTGTAATGCCCAAGATTTCAATATCACCCCAAAACCAGAAACTGCCAGGGAGACCGAGTCACGCAGGTAAAAGTAAAGGGCATTTATTATTACGGCTTAGTCTCGCTGGGCCTAAGTTCGGTCTCACAGCCTTCACCAACGCAGGGGATCCGTGCTGAGAGCCCTGAACAAGGGTGGGGTAGGGCTTTTATGAGGTTTGGAAAGGGGGAGTTACAGGAAATCTTGACACAGGTGCAGCGATCCAATCATAATGTACAGTATCATTGACAACAGGTTTAACCACACACATTGTTCAGAGCGTTCGTGACTTTTGGCCAGACCCAATCACAACATTTAGGGTATCTTTGAAATTAACCAATTACAGTGCAAGTTGAGGGTCTTGTTTGGTGACTATCAGGTTAACTCTAACATTAGGTAGCAGGGTCCTATCTAAAGTTTCTATGGGTAGGCCTCACCTTTAGGAATGTGGGGAGAGGTAGCTGGCCTTCCCTGATTGGATACCGCAAAGTGGTCTCTTCTGCCTCGGGTAATGTGTCACCGCCTAATAGTTCCAGAGAAACTGAACCTTAGACCTTCTAGTTTAGAGAGGAAACTTAAAGCCTGTCATGGCATCTGTTTGGTTCAGACTCGTGTTCTTACAGTACAAAGTTGCTGGCTGAGGGTCCCCTCTCACATACACATACACACGCACTGGAAGGGGTCAGATAATGACCTCCCAGGCATCATCTCCCTGGGAAGGTTTGTTTGGGTTTAGAGAAGTTCCCTGGAGAAAGGGTTAGCGGTGAGCTCTCAGTGGCCAGCACACTCACAGCGTCTAGAGAGGGTGCACTAGGCTGACAAAGGGGGCAGCAACGTCACAACTTGTAAAGGCATAGTATGTGACTGAAAATAATGAAGGAGATCAGTTTCAGCTGACTCGGAGACATTTCTGAAAAAAGCAAAGTTATACAAAATGATCTCTCCTAGGAATGTAAACATTCTTCTCTCTGTCTTTGCATGTAAATTACGCGAGCATAGAGAAAGTATAGAACATCCAACGAGCAGTTTAGATGTGATACCTGGGGAAGGAGAGTAAGTGTGAAGATGAGATTGGGCTAGAGGTGCTGAGAGGAGACAACGTCAGGTGTAGGGCAATTCACAGCAAAAAGGGGGAAAAGAGATTGCACTTTGAGTATAATTAAAAGACAATAAATAGAGAAATGATTTGAAATGTGTGGTGGTAACGTAGCAGGATTCTCGCACAAAGAGTCATGACACTAAGGCTTTTCTTTCCAGGAAGCAACTTTATTCCAGCCGGCATCGCTCAGTTGGGTTTTTTTAATATATTTTTTACTTCTTTGTCTCCCATATATGGTAACATACAAACTTGCAGTCTGTTTAAAGTGGTCGCCTGTTACAAGGTCGTGAGGGATGTTGTCACATACATGAATAGCAAGGTTGCCTTCAGATTTTTTTTTCTTTCCTTAGGGCGGGGACCCTGCCACCGTGAAACCTGGCATTGGTGCTTCTGTCCTAGTTGGGCATACTTTACTCTTCTGTGCAGCTGTAACCTGGGAAAGGAAGATTTACATCTGGGCAAATTTTTATCATCTGTAGTTAGTTGAATGGTGTTGCTTCCTAGGCCCCACACCTGTGAATGTGGTGTTTTTTGAAAATAGGGTTTTTACAGGTGTGATTAAGGATTTTAGGATGAGATCATTCTGGATTTAGGGTAGGCCTAAAAAAAAATTTTTTTAATGTTTATTTATTTTTGAGAGAGAGAGAGAGAAAGGAAGACAGAGGGCAAGCATGGGATGGGTAGAGGGAGGCACAGAATCCGAAGTAGGCTCTAGGCTTGGAGCTAAGCAAAGAGCCCGAAATGGGGCTCAAACCCACAAACTCTGAGATGATGACCTGAGCTGAAGTCAGACTCTTAACCGACTGAGCCACCCAGGTGCCCCTTCAATGACTGGTTTGTTGATAAGAGAAAGGAGAGGGAGATTTGTGACACTGAGACAGAAGGCTCTGTGAAGATGGAGGCAGAGATTGCCGGGATGGGTCTGTAAACCAAGGAATGCCAAGGTTTGCCAACAGCCACCAGAAACCAGAAGAGGCAAGGAATGATTGTCCCCTAGAGCCCCTGTAGGCAGGGTAGTCCTGACAACATTTTGATTTCAGACTTCTAGCTTCCGGAGCAGTGAGAAAATAAATCTCTTGTTTTAAGCCACCAAGTTTGTGGTAATTTGTTGTGGCAGCCTTACCCAAGTCATACGGCGTGCTTTATCACAGGGTTAGATGGTATTAACAGGCAGGGGCAATAGTTTGCCCACATTTTATATTCTTTCTCCACACAGCATAGGCGTTGGGCTGCTGCTTCTGAGTTAGTACAAGTCAGTAGAAACTGTGCTATTGAGACAGTGCCATGTTTACTTGGGCACGTGCAGCTGGTTAGAAAATTGACACCATGAAGCAAGGTTATGCATTTGCTTTAAAAACTTACCTCTCTGAGATGTACATATCTTTAAAATGTGCATGAAAAAATAAATGTAAATATAGATGAGAAAGAGGAACTTACTGATAGGAAGCATGGAAGACCTATTAAGAAAAGATTTACTAACAGAGGATGACATTGGCCAACAATGTATAAAAAGTGTGTATGTCATTAATAATTTTAAAAATTCAAATTATTAAAATGAGTCCATTTTCAGCTATTAAGTTGGCAAAAAAAACTAGTGTTGGCCAAAGTTCAGGAAAATGAGTACTTCTACACACTGTGGTCAGAGTATTTTGATGCAACATTTCTGGGAGACTTAATACTTAAGACAATGTACATTGATATAGTCTTTCCATTTCAAATAAATAGGCCCAGAAATCATAATTCTGTTTATTTATCCTGAGGATATAATCAGGATATGGGAAGAGGCTATAGACACGATATTCACTGAGTTTTTGCTTATATTGGTGCAAAAATTAACAACAGCCTACTAGTAAATGCTCATTGACTAAATTGTGGTAGAATCCCTACAACTGAAATTTCTTTAGGAATTTAAAATGATGTAGTAGTAGAATATGTAGTGATTGTACATGTTTTTGATGTGCATCTTAGGTAAAAGGAATTGATTCTAAAACAATATGCTGTGTTAATACATTTTGGAAAAGTATATACAGAAAACAAACTGAAAAGATGCATATAAAATGTTAACAGTAGTTATTTCAGGGCAATGGGACTACATTTGACTTTTCTTGTTTGTGTGTGATTCATCTATTTTAAATTTTCTATTACCACATAATGTTTGTAAGTGATTTGAATAATTATGAAATAATTTTATATAATTGCTTATTAAGAAAGAAAAGTAGTATTAAAATCTAACTGGCTAGGCAATCAGCAACTTGAGGTCAGGGACTGTGAATAAATCTTTTGTTTTTAAGCCTCTAATACCATCATTGACTGTTGTGTCTAGCAGACAAAAACAAGTCACTTAACACTTCTCAGAATGAAATCATAATACTTCAAACAAAAGCTACAGGGCTAAACTAGGATGTTCATTATAAATATTTTCTCAGTGTGATTTCTTAATAGGAAATTATCAAGTTGATCGATTTCCTTCTAAAGTCACAATTTGTTACAGGTAATGTGGTATGACATTCCATTTAGTGCTTTTATTACTAATCTCTCCAACAAAAAGCTTGATCTATTTGTAGGGGTAGTTTTCAGGGACTGCATTCACTTTTATGACTATTACCAAATAGTTAATAAATCAGTGTAGAAATTTACTTGTAATCTAAAGATACAAGCTGACATAGGGTTTAGATACATTTAAATTCAAATTTTGTAGGTAAGTGGCAAAAGTGTCCAAGGATTATGGGATGCCATAGTTATTAAGCAGAAACACTTAACTACATGATTAAAAAAAAGTTATAAAGATATCAGATGTTCAAGCTTGCCTTTTCCTTCAGATTAAGAGATAGATTTATTTAGACAGGTGAAACGGAGCTCTGTAAGAGGTGTTTAGTCTCCTTCTCTATTCCCCCAAGATTATCAGGAAGGAATGAATAACTGATTGGAGGTCTGAAGGGCCCGCACTAATTATGAAAGTGATTTTTGTGCATGATTCTCTTATAACCTCATAGCTTATGTAACTGTAAATGATATCGTTTTATTTTTTGAAGGGATTTTTAAAAGTTTATTTTTATTTGCCTTGAGAGAGAGATAGCAAGCAGGGGAGAGGCAGAGAGAGGGAGAGACAGAATCCCAAACAGGCTCTGCACTGTCAGCCTAGAACTCGATTTGGGGCTCAAACTCAAGAACTGTAAGATCATGACCTGAGCCAAAGTCAAGAGTCAGATGCTTAACTGACTGAGGCACCCAGGTTTTATTTTGAAGTTATCCAAAGAATTGTTCAACAGTGTAAGAATATAGGATATGATGGATCTTACAAAGGTATTTAAATTTTTTCTTCTATCCTGTGAAATGCCTAACTAGTTTTGATTATTATACAAATTAAATGAGTTCAAAGATACTATGATAGTAAAATATACTAATATGCAATTTAAACATCCTGGGGAAACTACTTCACTCTAGTGATTTAAAATATCTTTATGTGTTAGTAGAGATTATTTAATAAGTACAAATGGAAGAATTAAGGATTGGGGTATTTATAAAACCAAATAAATATTTTTACTTAGAAGATTCCTTGAATTTGCTTTCATTTTCCAATTTTTCCCTTGCAGCCAAAATCCTAACCTCTTTTGATAAATAAGATGCTAATCCTGTTGGACACCTATGGCTCAATAAACCCACTACACGTCCTGTAAGTCCCACAGAAGTCATGAGTGGCTGTCACTGACTTCATTCTCTTGAGCATCATTCTCCCCTTCCTTTTTTGTAGCTATCAGGGTTTCCTGTTCTGTCTCCCGAGAAACTCGTAATGCGATATTCAGACCTCAAACTTACTTGAAGTCACAAAACATGCTCTGAGGCTTAACTTAGTTGTTTTTTCTTGTCATTTATTTCTGTCAAAATGAGCTCCTCTGAAATAATTTTCATCAAGAATTTTCATCTCATATTTTACCATCTGAGTTTGAATGATTTCCTTAAACTGTTACAAAGGTGTTTTTTTTTAATTGTTCACAGTATTTTCTTTGTTTTTTTTAATTTTTTTTATGGTTTTTATTTATTTTTGAGAGACAGAGACAGTGAGAGCAGGGGAGGGTCAGAGAGAGAGGGAGACACAGAATCCGAAGCAGGCTCCAGGCTCTGAGCTAGCTGTCATCACAGAGCCCGATGTGGGGCTCGAACCCACAAACTGTGAGATCATGACCTGAGCCGAAGCCAGAAGCTTAACCGACTGAGCCACCCAGGCGCCCCTGTTCACAGTATTTTCTAATAAGGATTGAATACAACTTCAGGAAACATGACTTTATGAGACTATTTAAACAAATTTATGACATATTCAAAATGAGAGCATGGATGTTTCACCAAGGTATGTAACTGAATCTTATGGCAAAGCTAAATAAAAATGGCAGAGTTAATGGCTATCATGGAAGTAGAGGCTCCTTTAAAAAATTTTTTTTAAATGTTTATTTTTGAGAGAGAGGGAGAGAGACAGAGCATGAGCAAGGGAAGGGCAGAAAGAAAGGGAGACACATAATCTGAAACAGGTCCCAGGACCCTATGTGAGGCTCAAACTCATGAAATGCGAGATCATGACCTGAGCCGAAGTCAGTCGCTTAACCGACAGAGCCACCCAGGTGCCCCAGAAAGTGGAAGCTGTTAACCTCAAAGATCAACTGGAGAGATTCAGTGTGGCATCCCCTTTTAGAGTAACTTGGAAATGCAATAGAAGGCTAGGGAGACCCACGACAATTCTATTTTCCTGTGACACACTTTAAGTGAATGCAACAACTCCATTGTGAGCGTGGATGATAAAGAACACTGACTGTCTGAAGTGACTGTGAAAACGCAGAGGCATGGCATCAAGAATGCTTTTTGCCACTGTGTGACCAAGTTTTCAGTATGGAATTATAAATAAGCCTTTGTCTGGCCTTTATTATTGTTATTGCTGCAGAACAAATTACACCCAAGACTTGACTGAAGATTATTATCTCACAGATTTTGTGGGTCGGGAACCAACCTGGGAGTAATTTAGCTAGGTTCTCAGCTTCAGGGTCTCTCTAGTAGTTGCAGTGGCAGGGCCTACTGTTGAGGCTCCACTGGGGGGGGGGGGTATGCTTCTAATCATTCTTGTGGTTGTTGGTATGATGCAGTTGCTTATGGGCTGTTGGCTGGAAGCCTCTGTCTCTTACAATGTGGGTCTCTTGATAGTCATTCCCAACCCGGCAGGTCGCCTCTATCAGGGTAGAGTGAGAGGTCAAGGGAGAAGTCCATCGTTCTCTGACGTGACATCCCATCACTTCTGCTGTGTACTCATTAAAAGCTAGTTACTAGGTCCCGTGCACACCCAAAGGGTGGACTACCAGGAAGTGAGGTCATTGGAGGCCATCTGAGAGGCTGCCCATCCCATGCAGGATACATTCACACACTCCCCAGATTCCCAAAAGTTTCATTGTATCACAGCATCAGCATGAAATCCAGATCTTATCACTGAAACCAGGTCAGGCTGGGCGAAGGTCCTCAGGTGCAATTCTTAAAGCACAGCTTCTGGAATACAGCTCCCCTCCATCTGCAGACCCACGAACCTAATGGGACAGGTCAGCTGCTCCCCATTCACAACATAGAATGATGGATCAAGCATAGGAGAACTACAGTAAGACATTTCCGTTAACAAGGGGGGAAAATGGAGATGCAGAGGAGTTCCTACATTCAGCCCACATGCAAGGGAGGGAACTGTGCAAGGGCCTGAAAACCAGGATTCAGAGGGGTCCTAGGGACCACCTAGAGGCTGTCTACCACACTGTCCTTCTATCTGACTCTAATAATACAAGAGGTAAAATTTAAAGGAATATTTTATGAAGCATAAAGTGCAGCCAAGTTTCCATAGTTTTATGTTGCAGTACTGTGTTTGTACTGCAATTTTTTCTTTGGCTCAGGGTAAAAATTATTTTCATTACAAGAATATAGGAGGAAATGGCTTAAAATGCTTTCTTCCTCTATCATGGATACAAATCTGACTCTTAACATTGTTTAATTTTCCCCAAATTTTCAAAATGTTTTCCTACGGTTTAATATAACATGTTACAGCTCCATACTTATTCCTCAATCTGCATTCTGTATTTCTTCAGTTTACCAATACATCGATTGCATTTGCATAAAATTCAAATTATATTCCTTGGTGGAACATCAGTTTTTCTACTTTGAATCTGAGAGTGGTTCTGGCATCTTCTCTGCGCTACTGACTGAACTAGAGAAATAACTTTTCCACTTATTTCTTTATGCTGCTTACTTACAAGGAATTTTTTTCCTCATCACACATTTCTTCGAAGTAACACAATGAAGAACTGTGATACAAACTAGAAATTACAGACAGGCCAGGTCCCACCTCAGTTACGTACTAAATGATACAGCTTCCGATAAAGAACACATTTTACTAGATGTGCAGTTTGAGTACTTCTTCTGATTGAGCAATATGTACTCGATGCTTTGTGATACCTTGGAATCTAATTTTATACTTAAAACATGAATGATTACTATAAACTAAAAACTATATATAATAAGCATAACCAAACTAGAGCATAGATTAGGAAGCATTTTATTTCTGTGCATTTTTAGAATGATGTCACAACAAAAATTTAGAACACATATAGTGGCATCTGTGGAACCCCTAAGATAATTATAATATCTTTAATAATCTTCATGTTTTTAATGATCTATGGTATTTCTCTTTGAGAATCATACTTTTTTCCTTATAAATCTATAGTTTTATGAATAATCTATCCAAATATGCAGAAGAGGCGTTTGGAGAGAAAAAAATATGCTCAATATTTTCCTTAACTGACTACCTGACTAGGTTTTTTGTTGGTTTTTGTAATATAAGCATGCTATTCTATCAGTTTTTATCTTCAATGATATATGAAAGATCCAAAATCAAGTTGGCTGTCTCCACAGCCACCTGCAGGCTGCTAAGCTTAGCAGTAAAGCAGTCCAAGGTCAGGTTGTTGGCTGAGCCCACAGCTTCATGTGGAAGGCAGGTTTGTGGTGCAAAGGGAGGATGAGTAGTCTTTAAGAAAGACCAGTGGAGTTCTTCCTGGCTCGTGTATAGCCCACAGCCACATCTTGAAAGCAAATCTGACCAGTTGACAACAGAGGGAGACTCTGGCTGAGCAGTCCAAAAGTGTCCATACTTCATGTCAGTAAGAATTTCACCTCCATCATGCTCGAGAGAGCCAGCAACAGATTCCAGCGCACTGCAGAATGCTTCCGTGAGGAGGTGAAGTTCTGTCTGAGTACATCTGTCATCTTTGAGAATGCTTTCAGGCTCGTCACAAATCTAGAGTAATAAAACCATTGAAAACACTTTCAGAACAATACTATAAAAATGTTTCTGGAAGATAAAATACTTGATCAAACCTTTATTATAAAGTTACTCCTTGTGTTCAATTTCCTTAGGGGTTTAGCAGGATGCTAATGGGCAACTGTGAGTCAGTTGGCCAGGCTATAATCCCTTAATCTGGTTGGTTATAGTATAAATATATGCTAGTCATGTTATCAGAAAGAACGAATCAGAATAAACCCCATCATTAGCTTACTATGAATGACTTCTTGGTGGTGTCTCCTCAGTACATGAAGGACAAGGCATAACGCATATATTAAAGGTTTTCATACAGAAGGAGGCTCCTGAAGGCTAATGCCCAAATGAAGTACTTATTTATAGTTAGAAGACTGAGATTTGTTTAAAATGAGCACAAACATAATTATTAAGACAAAAGCCATTTAGGGACATGTGCAATTTTCACATCAAGGTTTTAAAATAAATAATCTCTTTAAATTAATGAGAAGTAGATGTTTTTCGTTTGTTCCACCATTCTAAAAAAAGTTTATCCTAGAAATTTCATGATAGAAAAAGTAATATATTAGCAAACTACTAATTGAATGATAGTTAAAAACCCATATCCAACCCACTTCAAAGCAGTGACCACTTTCTCTTCCTGCCCAGGAGGTGTGAACCAGGTAAGATCACCTCTACTGCATGTTCTTTCCCCAGATTTCCAATACTGTATTGTTTCTTCAAAATTCTACTTCAAAAATCTTCCTCCTGGGGAGCCTGGGTGGCTCAGTCGGTTAAGCGGCTGACCTTGGCTCAGGTCATGATCTCACGGTTCATGGGTTCAAGCCCTGCATCAGGCTCTGTGCCCACCGCTCAGAGCCTGGAGCCTGCTTCAGATTCTGTGTCTCCCTTTCTCTCTGACCCTCCCCCACTCGTGCTCTGTTTCTCTCTGTCTCAGTAATAAATAAAAAAAAAAACCCATTAAAAAATTAAAAGAAAAAAAGAAAACCTTCCTCCTCCAAAAATCTTTTTCTAGTTTACTCAATCCCAGTTGCAGATTATATTATTGTACATTCAGCATCAATAGATGGGCACTGATTTTATTTTTCGTAATGTATATTCTGATAGCTTTTAGATTGTAAACCATTTTGGGAAGTAGGGTGGTGCATATGTGTAAAAGCCATGCACCTCTTCTCTATTCTAGTCAGCCACCGGAGTTCTCCAGTCTCTTCCTAACACACCCGGCCAACCAAAGAATCACTGCACATATGTGGGAAACAGACACCTTTTTGTATCTGTTTTCAAAAAAAGAGCCAGCATTTATGAAATAATCAGAACCATAATGGACTAAATTTATTATCAGGACATAGAGTTTACTACATGAATAAAAAATATTGTAATTGAAGGATTTATATCACAAATAGATACCAATTTAAAAATTATAATGGAATCTGGGATGCCTGGGTGGCTCGGTCAGTTAAGTGTCTGGCTTCGGCTCAGGTCATGATCTTGAGGTTCGTGGGTTTGAGCCCTGCATTGCGCTCTGTGTATGCTGGCAGCTCAGAGCCTGGATTCTGCCTTGGATTCTAAGTCTCCCTCTCTCTGCCCCTCCAGTACTTTTGCACTCCCCACCCCCCTCAGAAATAATAAATGAATAACGTTTAAAAAATTTAAAACATCATAATAGAATCAAATACTTGAAATGCTTTATTAAATGAAATTAAGTCTTTTCTTGATAGTCCAGAAGATACAAAGAATTCTGTAGAATCTTAACTTTCATTACAAATATCAATTATTATTGGATCACAGCAATTGAAATTTCTAGTACAACTCCCATGAACAGAATGCTCATTTCAACATGCAGTTTCTAGACAATACTCAAAGAATGTGATCAGTTGGTAAAGGGCTGGATTAGTAATAATCACTGTGATAAAGATATTACCTTATATTTGCAATGTTATTTTCCTCATGTGTTTTCAAATACAGTATTTGATTTAGACTACTGAGAAATTAAGCATTAAAAGCTCCAGGGTATTATGATTTGGTTTATTATCTCATAAAACAAATGTTGCTGAGAATTCAGATAACCGGAGCAGGACTACCTAACCTACCTTGTGTCTGATATATGCTGCCAAATGAGTTTCAGTACAGCCGCCTCCCAACAGAACACTCGGTTCCTTGATTGTTAACTGCAAAACATGCAGTGCTGTTTGACATGTGAGCTAAAAAGAGAGGAATCATCAGAACCAGACACTGACATGAGATACACAAAGAACTATAACCATGTTTTCAAGGGAACTTAGATAGTAGACTCAAAGAGCCAGATTTTAATTGCAAAAGAACAAAACTTGCGTTGCCAAGATTGTAATGTAATGAATGCAGTTTGGAACAACAAAGATTAGAGATTAAAGAAAAATACTTTAGCCAGATGTTTGTTTCCATGGACCAGATTAAATCATCTTTCATAGGCATTTGGCTCCTCAAACTGAGATTGACAAATGGATGTCCTTAAAATAACTAAGTCAACAACGTTTGCTAGTATTTCTACCAAAAAAATTATTTGTCTAAATAAATGAGCTGAATACATGCTATAGAATTCATTTCAAGTTGCTAGGGAAATAATACAGCTACAACCCAGTAGTAATAAAAAAAAAAAAAAAGAGCCTTTTCATATTTACCAAGGATACGTCCTTGAGTACATATGAATCATGTTTGTGACCAATACCATAGGTTATCACTTCTGTTAATATAAAAGTTGTGCGTGCTACTGCTGGCAGAAAACAAACTCTTAAGAGGTGGATGATGGCCATGGCTGGGGAACTCATTTTCTAAGTGAATTGTTCATACACATTCGCATCAAGGTGTACACAGTTCAAGTTAATTACTAAGAAAAGTTCACATGTCAAGGACCTTTAGATTGCTTGTAAATACTAGAAATAATAACTGGTAGCACTTGCTAAGTCTACTGTAATATCACAGGCAATTAAATCAGCTTACTTGTGACTTTCTCTCATTTTTGTTGTTGTTGCTTCCTAAATCACCTAGGAAAGTTATGAAGAACAAAATGCATAGCTCACCTCTGAAGATGAAGAAAAGTGTTGTCTGTCCGACTGTTTAATCCCTGCCTTAGCCCCCAGAGCAAGGAATTCAAGGTTTGTTACCTACCCTCAGCTCATCCCAGGCCGTGTCATTTCTGTTGCAGAGCAGCAAGCTGCAGATAGTTGCTTCATTAGGAAGAAGATGAAGAAAATGTTTGAAGCCAAATTTTTCAGTGCACAAATCTTTTACACTTCCATAACTACTAGGAGAGATCGCGCCTAGGGAACCAATAGGCTGTGTTCCTATTTTTTAAAGTTTAGAAAACACAGAATATATGAGTAAAGATAGAATGTACAATTATGTAAAGCGGATTCCTAGCCAATGTAAAAGCCCCTAAGCATACACTTCAAAACATGAAATGTAGACTAAATAACAAGATGCATCTTCTAAAACCTCTAAAATAAGTAGTATTCTGCTATTAAAATGATATACAAGAAAGCAGAGGTTCTTTTGGTTTACAGACTTCTTCGAATATCTGTTAGGAGCTAGTTCATACTCTTTAGAAAGAGGCACACAAAAATGTGCATAGTTTCCGGGAGCTTAAAAAATTTGCAAGAACCCAGAAAATAATCAGTGAACAATTATGCTTCTTTGAATATTCTTTTCTTCTGAAGCCTCAAAGAATAAGGAATACTTGAGTAATCTAAAATTTAAGGATTACCAAAAAATGCCTAAGAGGTATATACTTCACTTGGTGGACACAGCAGAGAATCTGTTGTGGTGAAAGGATCTGGCTCTACTGCTTATGTGCCACTGGACCTGAGCAGGTCCTCCCATGTCATTTAACCCTTCTGGGTGGACCTCTCCACATGACAGTAATGTCTACTTCACAAATCAAATCAAACCAAATCAAATCAAATGTTAAATGTTCTGTTCTCCATGACAAGCTTCAAACACACCAATGACCCATGCACAATAACCCCAGATTATCAATAAAGAGGAATTTTGTCTGAAGGGGAAGAAAGGAGGTAACAGGCAGCACTAACCTAGATACATTCAGGAAGGTGGAAAAGTTTACCTGAGCCCTGGGCTCAGTATAGTTGCTTTTCCCCCTTCCTTTTTATCTCACAAGGTCTCTGCTCCCAAGATCCAGGATGAAAGCTCTGGCTATTCATACCATGTTCTAGTTATATGTGGGATAAATAACAACTATGGGCTGGTATAGAAACCCAGTGTCCACATAAACTACTGCTTCTATAGCAAAATGTTTCGTATTTTAAAAATGGACTAAATAACCTGTAATACCCGATATTCACAACTGGAGAAGTCATGAAAAATAAGGAATAATTTAAAGCTATGGGTCTGACCCAGAACATCAGGGAGTTCTATAGAACTATCTCCATTATTTCTTAATAATGTCATTTTGTCAATCATGAAACAGCCTTATAGAGGTAGGGCAATAATCCAGATATTAGGTGTTCAATACTGGCATTCATGCTACTACATTTTGATGACTTATAATAACACTAAATATAGTGAACTTTAACAATGGCTTAAAGTCTGACTTTCAACTTTGCAGTTGTGTGGTATGTTGTTGATGCAATTAAAAGGATACTGAGAGTAGCTCAAATCACGGACTCTCTACATTGTCATGTTTCTTTGGCTGTAATAGGTGGATATCAAAATTATGTCTGAATTTAATTTGCAAGATACAGTGATTTCTTGCCTATTACAATTCTGTATCTTACCAAATATATTAGTCAATTCAACAAATGTCTTAGAACACCTACTGGGGACCAGGCCTGTTGTCAGTGCTAAAAATAAAAGACAATCCTGAATTCGTAAGCCCAGCTGGAAATATCAGGGATATTTAAAGCCAGTGCGTGCACATACCCGCCCACCCCTAATTAAGAACTACTATTTAGGCAGAAGTACAGAAGTGAACAAAAGGGGGTCTTTTAGCTGCAAAACTACCTTCTGAATATAACGTGATTTAAGAGGTTTGTAAAATTCAAGAAGACTTTTGTGTGAAGTATGAAAGACCTAATCATTATGAAGCTGTTAAACTTCTCAATACTCTAAGATACCTCAGGGCTTAATAGTTTTAGGTTGTGAAAGATTCTGTCGTCCTTTTAGGGGCTGGAAAATACACAGAAATGGCCATAATCACTCAACTTTCAGTAACCAAACGTTATAGGATATCCTTTTGAGAAACCTCTGCTGCCAGAAATGATTAACATATGCTATGAGGTTGGCAGCTTCTAAAATTTTTCAAGATGTTCACAGTGACACACACCAAGAATGTCTCTGCTCAAAAAAGGTGGGCTCTATTAACTGTAAGAGGCAAAGGCGGAAGGTGCTTTTTACCTGTCACTTTACTCAGGGCTTCCATGAGAGCCGCTCCAACTCTGTCTATAGCAATCACGTGATGTGTACTGAGAAACTGTTTCAAAGACGGGTGCATGACTTTCTGGCATAGGACTAGATCTATGTGATCACTAACTAGCTGCCTTCCTAGGCTAAGTAACTGGTCCAGGACTGCATTTTCAAGAGAAACCCCAGAACTAACCACTACAGTTCCTTCTCCAGTATCAGAGAGATCTCCAGATAAAGATGCACAGAAGAGTGCCACCTTGAAGGGGTCTGACTTTTTGATAGGTAAGATCTTCATCAGTTGAACTTCTGATATTTCAAGAAGTATTCCAGGTAATACAGTAGAATCTATAACTCTTTGTCCTTTTAAAGGCACAATTATACTCTTTCCTAAAACGAGGCGGTCTTTGGTGTTTTCTGGAATCGTCAGCAAAAAGGCTCTCAGAATCAAAGCACTGATATGGTCTATTTCCTGTCTGGTGAGCATGCAGGCAGGTTTACTTGTTACTATACTCCGCACCAGGCAAAGGAGGATCTGAGTACTACTGAAGTCGACTAGAATTCGACAACCACAGAATTCAGACTGGAGGTAGCTGGTGCAGAGGCTCAAAAGATGCTTATTTAATTTGATAACTGTGGTGGGTGTCAAGCCTATTTTCTGAACATTTTCAATCAGATTGCAGCAAAGAATGGCTGTGAATAAGCCACAGTCACTGAAGCATGACACATGATTCTGCACGGATGTGGTCAGGATCTTTAAGACGGGATGGGTGACGGAAAGGTTAGAGAGCAGGGCAGACGACTGTGAGGTTGTGCACACACAGCCCCCGAGGCCGTTGTGCAGCTGCTTCAGCCTACCTGAAGGGCCATAGCTCGATGTTAGGATGCCTTTCAAGACACAAAGTGTGGCCCTGACTCTCTCACTTGTCAGTGGTTCACTTTTACACAACGATGGCTTTTTAGCTTCTAAACGAGACATCTTACTTTAGGGGGTGATTGGTGAAGACGGTTTTTATTTTATTTTCTGTTTATTGCATTGTCATGGGTTTTAACATTAAAAAAATTATTCTTCAGGAATGGGAGTCTTGAATATGCGGCACTGTGGCTGTAAAATTATTAGCTCTAGGGGCACCTGGGTCTCTCAGTTGGTTAAGCGTCAGGCTTCGGCTCAGGTCATAATCTCACAGTTCGTGAGTTCGAGCCCCATATCAGGCTCTGTGCTGACACACAGAGAGCCTGGAGCCTGCTTCAGATTCTGTATCTCTCACTCTCTCTCTCTAATCCTTCCCTTCTCGTGCTCTCTCAAAAATAAATTTAAAAAAATTAAAATAAATTTAAAATTACTAGCTCTAGGTTTATGAAGTTCATCAGCATGAATGACTTAATGACATAGTAGTAATTCCAAATATTTATTTTACTTCATTCTTCAGTACTCATTTGTCTGCCTCTAGATTGAGATTTTACAGATTGTTTTGCGGCCCTCTGTATGAAGTATGTTCCAAGATGGACACCTATGAAAGACACCCCAGCTACAAGAAGCCAGTTCTTTCTAATCCAGCTGGTGTTTTTCATCTCTTCTTTCAATATCAAGCTCAGATTCAAAGATGCTTCTTTCTATAAGAAATAAAAGTAAAACATTTTAGAGAAGTAATTCCAAAACATTTAATAGAAAGCAGTTTACTATTTTGACACTCTGCTGCTTCTTTAGAAAAAGGAATTACCAACTGGCACAAGCCTCCAGAAAATGAAAAATGTAAATCCACTTAGACTAAGCATTCACTCCTTTGTTCCCCAATGAATCCCTCCAAGAAAAAGTACTGAGATTTGAATGATTTTTGGATGCAGAACAACACAGCTAGAAAGCTTACAGTAGTTATTTGAGTATGATATGCTTCTAGAAAAGAAAAACTACATTATGAAACTCATTATAAAACTCTGAGTCCTAAAAAAAAAGCCCCAAATGTTTTTATTCCTTTACGTCAAGATTTAATGTTATGTTTTTGCTATGACTTTGGAAACCTTAAGTCTGAAGAAAGATACACTTACATCAAATCCTGCTTATAAATAAATATAAAATACTATAACTGTTAGTCTCCCAAATGGTGGACCCACTCTCTAATGTACTGTCTAGCTCTAGCTGTATAAATCTGCACAGCACATTGTACCAAAGAATAAACCATGTTTTCAATGTTTGACTAAAGTCAGAGCTAATTTTCCACAGTTTTAGTCTATCGATCAATGATGATCAGTTTTGATGTCCTACAACTAATCTTCTACAAGACTTTGGTTAATGCAAGAAGTGCAAAAACCATGGGATATGCTATTTTAAAAAGAGAAAGGATCTGATTTGCAATTCAATCTCAAAGGGTCTGAATACATAAAATGTTATAACAAATGCACTTGCACTTGTACTAGCTTCCTTAACAAGGTTGTAAATAAATAGCATGCTTTGAGGCACAAAATCCTAACACACTTTAATAACGTGTGGAAAAAATAAAAAATCTCACGTCATGTACTTTGTCTGTTGAGGCTTGGTCCTTTCAAGGTGAAGGTTCAACTAATTATTATTTTCAGGAATATGCTAAATTATGCTAATCATTTGGAAAAGTATTTAGCATAAATAAAACTAATTGGACTACCATACTACAGTACTACCTGAAGTAGACTATGGCACAGTGTGCCACAGGCCGAAAACGTGGTGCCAAGACATGCGTAGAAGAGGTGAAGAAGAGGGGATGTTATTCAGTGTTATTTTGGTTACCACTCCTCCCCATTTAAAGGACCTGAAACCATGGCAACTGGGCCCAAATAAAGAGAAGGCAACGATGGCTAGTTTTCTCCCTGCTATAAAGCTACAGTTATCCTTTTTTAAAAGAATAGGAAAAAAATCTTTCATCTTATGCCAGGAACAGCCAAGGTACTTAAATATTATTTCAATTGTTATTTTAGATTCAGCAAAATTTGTGACATAGATTTAAACAAAATCTTAGTGAAGTGACTTACATACATTATTCCATATGTTGCAACACACACTCATACCAAAACACAAACATAATAGAACCTGTGATCAATACAATGATTTCTCCAGTTAAAAAAACATTTCAGTACTTAACAGTGACATGCAACATTTCAAAAGTAGAATGCTTCATCAGCACCTCTACGGGTCTTAGGTAGTGAGACCAGTAACCACATCTTTTGGCTAGTATCTACAAAAGTCTACAAAATCAAAGAAGTCATTGAAAGTACTGGTCACTCCCAAATCATTTTTAGGATGTCAAAACTTGCTGACTTGTGAGTCTAGATCCAGACAAAACAAAGTGCAATTGAAAGAAAAGAAATGAACAAAACACTGGGCTGGCTTAGAGAACATGTGTGGGAAGTGTCAGTTTAGATCTATTAAAACTCTTTCTCCTGACACTGTGACCCATGTTTCCAAAGACTACAATCACATGAATGGCTCTGACTTCCCGGATGCATAGGCCTGCCAGATGGGCTTTTGCAGTAACAGATAATTTAATTAAAATAATAATAAACTTACACAACTATTCTAAATTCAGACATACACCATAAATTATGATTTAAAGAGTTATTAATAGGTAAAATTTTCTCCCTTCAGGGTTCCTGGGAAAAATGGTTGATTCTAGGTCTGAGGCAAGAAATATACAAGATGAACTGAGGAGTTTTTTTTTTTCCCCCTAAGAGTAATATACTTGGGTCATATTAAAGAGCACAAGAGAAAAACAGACTTAGGAGTCAACATGGAGGACATCCAAGATGGTACAATTTGAAAATTAAAAAGAATATTGATAGTAATAGCTTGAGATAATTCAAATAATATGCAAACTCATCAATTCATATTGTCATCAAAAACGAAAACCATCATTGCTGTGAGGGGACAAATTTACTTTTATAAAAACTGATAGACAAAAATAAAGCATTTATCTTGCTTTTCCTGATAAATGCAATTTGAGGGATAACTGAATACCTGATGAGGGAAAGATGTTCCAGCTTATAAATGGAGAAGAAATGATAGAATTTGAGCAACATCATTTTGCAGCCCCTAAGGAAATCCTGAATTAGACTATCATGGTGGGTGGCAAATGACAGCCATGGGCCGCATCCAGTCCACTGCCTGTTTTTGTAAATAAAGTCTTATTGGCTCATACTCGTGTATCATGGAGGAATGATTTTGTGCTACAACAGAAAGTCGAAACAGAGACTGTACGGTCTGCAAAGCCTAAAGTATTTACTATTTGGTCATTTAGAGAAAAAAAGTTTGCCAATTCCTGGATTAGAACAATGATCATAAGTAAATTTTATAATAGACTTTATAATGGAGGGATCAGACTGATAATGCACTTTAATCTTAGCAACATTGAAAGTGGATCAGACATTAAACATGAAACAATGTGATTTACTACGATGTATACCATAGGATATCCACAAAGTATTCTTTTTCAAAGAAGAAAAAAAAAAGAATGTAAAAGCAGGCTTTCTGATCCAACTACCAGATTATATGAGATATGGGAGAGTAAGAAACATGTTAAATGACAAAACCAGGACTCAGTCAACCAAATTCAGAATTGTGGGGCATTCAAAAAGAGGCAGATTGGGAAGGGAAATGTGGTGGCTGAAAAGAGACATATCTATCAAATGCAGTGTGTGGACCTCATCTGAATTCTAATTCCAAGAAACTACCTGTAAAATGAGATTTTTTTAAAAGACAAATTTGGAAACCTGAAGGAGCCCTGGGTATCCAATGGTAGTAAGGAGTGGCCATTAATTTTTTTCAGTATAATAATGCACTTGTGGTTGTGTGTGTGTTTTTCTTTAATATTAAAGATACACACTGAAGCTTGGGATTTGCTTTAAGATATTTAAAATATCAAAAAGCGATGAGGACGGAAGGACAGATAAAAGAAGATTGGCAAAATACTGATAAGTATTAAAGCTGGGTGAAGGATACTAGAGAGCTGAATATACTATTCTCTTTTTGGGGGTATGTTTGCAATTTTCCATAATAAAAGTACAAATTAAAAAATAATATGGGACAAATAATAGCACATTCTTTTCATAGAATCAGTGTTTAATTCAATCTAAATCTTTTCTTTTTCTTTTTTATAGGTTTTAATTTTAGGTAATCTCTGTACCCAATGTGGGCCTCAAACCCACAACCCCAAGTTCAAGAGTTGCATGCTCTACCGATTAAGCCAGCCAGGTGCCCCTAAATACAGTTTTAACATTTGCTCACCCTAAACCTGTTTAGTATCTGTTTCTCCTTGCTTGACTGGTGTTGTTGGTCTCTCTGAAACTTCTAACTAACTACTGCAGCACTGACATCCAAATCTCTTACTAAATTTACCTTAACGTTTTAGAGGAAATGTTTTCTTTACTTTCCCTCTAAGAATGCCTCAATTAATAACATTACTCGTAGTTCTTTTCAAAGGAGAAACTACTTTCTTTTTTTTCAAAGTTGGGCTACTGCAGACCCCCCAAACTCTATGACAAGAATTAAAGGGAAAAAATGATGTCATAAGTAAGACACACACACTATATTCTCTCTACTTCTCTCCACGTACACACTCACATTCTGTCTCTCTTTCTAATCTCATTATAGTCTAGAAGAGTTTACAGATAAAAATCAAGCATCTAATAAATTCTCTAACTCCCTGCTCATGTCCGCTAACTCCCTTTATAAAAACAAATCTTACATCCATTTATAAATACATATCTTACACAGACTGTCTTGAGGTAACTCTTTTAAGTCATTAAGCTTCTGATATTTTATTACCTGTTTTTTTGTATTAAATAATTGTCTATTACTTTAAACTACTCCCTTACCTTTCTCTTTATGAGCATTTAAAAATAAAATCTTGATTTAAAATAATGTAATTTTTGGTGGCACCTGGGTAGCTCAGTCAGTTGAGAGTCTGATTCTTGATCTCAGCTCAGGGTCATGAGTTCAAGCCCTGCATTGAGTTCCTCACTGGGAATGAAGCCTACTTAACAACAACAACAACAAAAATAAAATGATGTAATCAGGAATTATATTACAGTTTTATCAAAAGTCAAAATTACAGGCCTCTTAAGAAAGTGGAATATTGTATTAAGGTTTTCCTTCTATAAGGAGCAGACCTTAAATTGACCTATCTTATGCCAAAATTTAAAACACAATATTACTCATCTGATGATCAAAAAGATATATTAAGATAGAAAATGGTCCACAATTATAGCGCCACAGTTCTCTATCTGGGGCCAGATCATAATTCAGAGTTTTGTGAATTTTAGAAAAGTAATATAGTGTCTAGCACCCATAATCAAAATAATATAGTATTTTAGACCTATAAGCAATATAATCATATAATGATCATAATCAAAGACAGCAATATTTCTGAAGTGAAACTAAATAAACATATTGAGTGGACTAAAGACTATAAATTGCCTCATGTCAGTTAAGATCAAGTTTTGCTACCAAAGGAATTATAAAAAAACCTTTTGGATGTTAGAACTTTTTTGGATTTTGAATTATAGTTAAGAGATTATAATCCTGAATTATATAACTATATCCTCTTTTTTCAGTGACTCTCAAAAGTAACAAATTATTTTGAAGCTAAAATATTACAGTAAAAATATTAAATACTAAAGAAGGAATATCGAGCTCAGCTACTCGATTTAGGCTCAGGTCATGATCTCAAGTTTGTGGGCTTGAGCTTCCTATGCTGGGCTCATGCTGTCAGTGCGGAACCTGCTTGGGATTCTCTCCCCGCCCCACAGCACCCTGCCATTCCCTAGCTTGCTGTCTAAATAAATTCATAAAATAAAAAACTTTATTAAAAAATAATATGCATAAGGAAGGAATACAATTAGTTTTATTTGCCTTGGAAAGAAACAGAACAATAATAAAGGAGAGACCTTTTGTAAGTTACAGATTTGTATGCTCTGGGATGGATTTATGGCAAGTAGACAACTGCTCTTTTGGATACATTCATGATGCTGGTGACGTTGTTAGTGAAAAGGAAAGGATAAGTAATGACTGCCTGTCCTTTCTCCTTTCATCCAAATGACTCTGCCAGGCAAGTGTCAAAGGTCTCTGTGGAACAAACTTTCCTAGAAGCAACTACAGAATTAATATTTTGGCAGTGGGTCATAATAAAAAACAACTGGTATGTAACTTACTAAAGCTTTTTTTTTTTTTTTTTTTTTTGCCAGAGCTCTGTACTTTCCTAAAGATTATGTTTCCCATTGTTGGAACATACCATTTGGTTGACTAGATGAAATCAAACTTACCTGAAGATTCTAAGCCTGCTATTTCCCGTGGATGTGGCTCCTCTGAGGACTTACAAGCGCGGGACTATCTGGCTCAGAAACGTTGTCCTTATCAGGCATTTGGAAAACAGGGCTGCTTTTGATTCTGTGCCATCCCAAATGTATGAGCCCGATTAAAGGTACCATAACAACCAGAACTTTGTAGTCTCTCCAGAAGTTCTGAAAGCTCATAGTACTCCAGCATTAGGGCACCTAAGAAAGGCCAACAAAACAATTCCCTCAAGTTATATCTACGATCCACCACAAGTAGACTATTGCACTCTAAAAATAGTAGACTGTTAAACATTTTTAGGTGTATTAAAGTGTCCTGTTAATTAACTAAAAAGCACATGTTGTAGGCTCAAAGGAATAGCAGGAAGTCAGGCTTGAGAAACTTAAAAAGCAATACAAACCTTTAGTCAAAGATTGTAAAGGAGCCACATTACCTGCTAGAAAAGCTCTACAAATCTTTGGAAATGCTCATGCATAGATATCGTTTTCCTTATATAATTAATTATACTTTCTCAAAGCCACAGTAAAGTTAAATTTAAAAATAATTACATTTAGCCAGAATTAAATAGTAATACTTAAATATGCAGTAAGAACTTAGATTCGACATTCCGACTCATGTAAGTGATGGTATTTCAACGGAGATTGGGACAGTCATGCATAGACTCTAATCGCAGCAAATGAATTTTGGCATGGACTCTGAGTTATGATGAATTACTGTCATTTCCATTTATGTCCTGAAGCACAGGATTTTAGTGGTTACCCTTATCACTAATAACTACCACACAGGGATCTACCCAGTTTACATGGAGAAATTGGAGCTAGTAACTTGTGTGTAGTTACAAAGCTAGTTTGTATTAAATCAGATTTCTTTCCTCTGTCTTTGGTTTGTAAAGCCCAGAGCATGGCCCAGGAAATCTGTTTCTGATGATCTGTTGGCTTTGGGAACTCGAGTCTGGATAACCTCTGAAGACTTCTTATACTTATTTAAGGATCACTCATTAGGCTTTAGTGATTAGCTTATAGACTTGCAATGGTATGAATGGACCCACTTTCCAAGTTGCTTTCTGACCATAGACAGAAAATAAGGACTGCTCCATCATTTGCAGGATATATTAAGAATTACAGGGGCGCCTGGGTGGCTTACTTGGTTAAGTGGACCACTTCAGCTCATGATCTCACAGTTTGTGGGTTCGAGCCCTGCATCGGGCTCTGTGCTGACAACTTAGAGCCTGGAGCCTGCTTCAGATTCTGTGTCTCCCTCTCTCTGCCCCTCCCCCACTCATGCTCTGTTTCTATCTCAATAAAAAAAACAAAATACGTCTAGTTGCATGTAGATGAGATTTGGTACATGCAATCTGTTATAATAATTTTGTATGAATGCCATTAGAAAAGTGTCTAAACAAAAGTTTTACTTCTTTCAAGTCCAGATTAAAATTTGCTGCTGGGGTGCCTGGGTGGCTCAGGAGGTTAAGAGTCTGACTCTTGATTTTGGCTCAGGTCATGATCTTGTGGTTTGTGGGATTAAGCCCTGTATCAAGTTCTGTGTTCACATTGCAAAGCCTGTTTGGGATTCTCTCTCTCTCTGCCCCTCTCCCACTCGCATGTGCTTGCTCATTTTTGCTCTCAAAAATAAATGAATAAACATTAAAAAAATACTGCTAATCAGATATATAGCTGTCTCTGTGTTCTGGGCATATTAAAAATAAACAGAAAGCTCAGACTTATGCCTATGTACATATATCATTTCCAACATTAGAAACCCTTTCTCTCAGTGTGCAAAGTCACATTATACAAGGACTTTAATGTAAAACTTAAACTACTAGATGGAAAAAAAAACCCAATGGCCTACTTTGTAAAGATTTCATGGTCTTTTCCTGTTCTAAAGTGCTCCTGTATTCTTTACAGTTTCTGCAACCTTTAGGGAGCACACCTTTTATTGATAGATTTATGTTCTATCTTTGGAGAAAGTCAATCAAAATCAACTGTATCACTAAATCTCATGGTGAATCCCACTATACAAAATGCCTTTGCGATCTGAGGCTACAATGACACACAGTGACCTGGAGTAGTGAGGGAAAACTATAGTGAGCATTACTTCGTTGAGGGACAGAGGCTACACCAAGGTTACCTGGCTTATGTTGACTGATGTGATATTTTTGTCCACAAAATACCTTCAATTAAAAGTTTAGAAGATAATGTCATTCATATCTAGTCTCATCAGTACTTAGGGTGATACTTAGGGTGATTCTAACATCTCTGGACTCTCGACATGAGGTTATCAAGTCACATTACTTTTAATGGACGGCATTTCTTCTATGCAGTTTTACTTCTCCATGACCACTAATATAATTCAATATATGTCAGCTTTTTCCTGAATTGCAAACTTTTAAGGAAACAGCTTATAGAAAATAGAGTTTCTTATAAAAGAATATAATAATAAAGTTGGGATGAAGAACTCAATAACTAAAATTCAGAATAAATTAAACTACGATCCGTAACAGCAATGTTTGGGCAAGTTTGTACAAAAAGCCTCTCCATGGACAACACAGTATGTGATGTGATACACTGTGAACCTTTCTTTGAGAAGAGTCTTAGATTAAGGTCAAGTTAGCTTACACTTAATGAATCTTTGGTCATCCATGGGCTAAGGACAAAGCAGGAACTGACACTCCATTTTATTTACATTGTATTTAACAGTTTATTATTTGTTTCCATTAGGATAATTTAAGGATCTATGCATCTTTTTGTACATTTAGGTTTAGTTAAGTCTGGGAATTAAATTATTATTTTTTCGGTTGAAAACCCATTATCACTGTCAATATCACTGAGGCCCAGTACAGACTTCCTAGTCAGTAAATGGTATAGACTGATCTAATGATCAATTGCTTCTGTACATGCCCCCATTTCCTCAGATTCTCCATATGTCATATATTAATCTGGATAATGGGAGTGAGAATGGGTATCTATTTTCCAATGATTATTCTGTTGTACTCTGAGAGGTCTGCAAAATGGTCAGGATCAGAAAGGGCTTTTTACTTTACAAAATGCTTTTATTAGAGCTTTCACATTTATTTATTATAACTTTTTTAAATCTTTCCTTTTTTAAATGTTTTATTTATTTTTGAGAGAGAGAGAGAGAGACAGCGTGAGCAGGGGAGGGTCAGAGAGAGAAGGAGACATAGAATCCAAAGACAGGCTCCAGGCTCTGAGCTAGCTGTCGAGCCTGACGCAGGGCTCGAACCCACAAACTGTGAGATCATGACCTGAGCCAAAGCCAGATGCTCAACTGACTGAGCCACCCAGGCGCCCCCAGAGTTTTCACATTTAATCCATCTAAAAATATGACCACACTATATATATAACAGTCCATCTCCACCAAGCCTGATGGAACTGGCACTCTTTTAAAATGGTACAGTAACTTTAACCTCCATTTTTTTTTTTTTTTAAATTGAATAGCTTTTCACCACACTGCATGTATCTAATGGCCTGACAACCAACTTCCCAGGACAAGACACATTAAACTTTACTAAAGAAGTTTCATTGTTAGTTTTAAGAAAAAGACAACACAGTCTTGAAATTTGAGGTTGGATGTAGTAGTGAGGTAATGCATTCCCTTATTTTGTTCTTATCTTCTTGTGGAACTTTAGAATACAATCAAGCATATTTTGGGGGTATAGTTTTGACACTTTTTTTTCTCCTCAATTCTTCAGTGGGATTTTTTTTCAAAATGAAAATTAGCATCACTGCTAATTTCTAATAAATATAATATAGACTAGCTTTTTAAAGTTAGAAAATATAGAAATGAGGAAAAGAAAGCTAAAAATGTCTGTTGTCTTTTCGGTTTTAACAAAAATGCGATGACAATTTACATGCACTTTTATAATCTTTTCTTCCCCAAGAATAAAATATTATCATTTTTGATAGCTGTATCATTTTCAGTTTTATGGAAGCATGCTAATTTGATAGACCTGATTGACAGAAATTTGAAATTTGTTTCAATGTTAAATTTATCCTAATTATGCTATCGCACACAAATATTCTATTTTTCTGTTTTACAGAGGGAGAGAGTGTGAGCTAGGGAGAGGAGCACAGGGAGGGAGAATCTTAAGCAAGCTCCATGCACAGCACTGAGCTAGACGCAGGACTCAGTCCCACGACCCTGGGATCATGACCGAAGCCGAAATCAGAAGTCAGATGCTCCACCAACTGAGCCACTCAGGTACCTCTGGCAACAGATACTCTTGTAAATATTCCAGAGTCCTTGCTTACAGTGTCTATGATATGCTGTTTTTCAGAATAGTATGAAGAATTACCAGATGTCTCATTAATTCATTTTTCAAATGAATTTACGAGGTTTTCTGACACCCTGACTTTCACAAAGGTTCATGATGTTGAACATCAGGGATATTGAAATTTAATTTGGGAAATGGGAAATTAAGCTAAATATCTTGTGATGGTCCTTCCCTCAAAACACTTGGTAAGTCATTCCACGTGAGATGGAGCTTTTTACTGACACCAGAGATGCCTGCGTCTGAAACAAAACAAGAATGTGCTCAAAATGAACAGGTTTGATGATCAGTAACAGGCTGGTTCCTAAAAATAACTTAGTCCTTGCTGTTTATTCATTGAGCTCTTCAAGTTTGCTTGGAGGAAAGCAGCAACAGAAATGAGAGCAGAATGATTTTTCCTCCTGGTTACCCCTCTTTGGTGTACCTGCGACTGCCTTTTTCTTATCTTTTCTGAAGTTTTTAAAAAATGCACTCCTAAACAAAGAAGGTATAGGGGCTCTTGGAAATGTGAAAGTAAGAGAAATAAAATTACTAAGTTTTAGCTTGAGTAAAATAGCATTTATAGTTTTACTCACTGAAATGCTTTGTGTTAGGTTTAAAATACGTTTAGAGGCAATCTTAAAACAGATTATGCTTTCATATAGTCTTCTTTCAAAGATATATACTTTACATTATTGCAAAGGTTTCATATATATTTTTTTTAGCTCATTTTGTTTTCATAGCAGTTTTATGCAGCCATTTTATAAATGAGGAAGCACTAAATGATTGACTGCAAGATTACTGTCAGTAAATTGTGGCACTCAGCGTGGATTCTGGAGTCCTAAATGTCTTGGCTGGTTTTCTATTAAGCTATTTTCAAAGGTCAAGAATTAGTGACCCAGCTCTGGCAGTAAAGTTAATCAGAATTTCCAGTGCATGATGCTGGATGAGAAGAACATTCTGAGCAAATCGTGCATACCTGTAAGAGTCATCAAGGTCAAGTATCCCAATGCATTAAACCTGGAATGTTCTTCTGATTCTCCTGTCAGGTATGTAAAAGGTTAACAGTGGTCTTTTGCCAGCTTGTCCAAAATTAGAGTCTATATCCTCCAAACACACATCTGTGACCTACTAATAGTTGGGATTAGCTGGGCTAATTTTAGTTCAGTTTTCTTTCTTTAGCTTAGTTTTTAGTACAGAATGAATAGCAAGAATTAATGAACCATAGAATGGGGAGAAGCTTGCTATATCGCTACCTTAAGAAAATACTGTAATCTTCTGAGTACATAGAAATATAAAGACCAACAAGGGCACCTGGGTGGCTCAGTCGGTTGAGGGTCTGACTTCGGCTCAGGACATGATCTCATGGTTCGTGGGTTTGAGCCCTGCATCAGGCTCGGTGCTTATAGCTAGCTCAGAGCCTGGAGCCTGTCTTTGGATTCTGTCTCTCCCTCTCTCTCTGTCCCTGCCCTGCTTGCATTGTCTCTCTTTTTCTCTCTCAAAATAAGTAAAACATAAAAAAAAAAAAAGACCAAGAAAGGAAAACACTGAGATATATTACTGAAGACTACAAATATTTTTAAAGTTAAGGCATTACTGTGTCTAAAGCAGCAACTTTCCCTCCCCCTACTTTGTATTACAGAGATTATTATCTTTTCAATTTCTACCACTGAGGCCTCTGATAGGCTTGCTGAAGCTTACAAGCTAAATGAAGGTTTCTTGGTGATCAAACTGGACAGTAAGGCAAAGGACAAAAAGGCAATTAAGCTTCTTACAAAATCCTAAACAGCCTGCTCTAGCTATCAGTTTACTCTTTCTATGTGGCACTATGTTCACTAAAACCATCAAGTTTTGTTACTAAATTAGGCCTACAACAACCTGGATGCAGGAATAGTCTGAAAAAGGTTAGCATTTTGCCTACTGGACTTGCTGGGCGCCATCTGCTGGTCTTTTGGCTACAGTGTAAAGGTAGATTATTTTCAGGTTTTCATTGCTGCCCTGTGTAAAGTATTTGAAAAATAGTAATTTTAAAAAACTTCCACCAAATGTAATTTAAAAATGAAGAGGGCATTAGACAGAATGTTAATTAATTAGCCCAGATCTTGTGACCATGACAAATGATGAAGTTTACTGGAACTGTATTTCTTTTACAATGTTGGCTATAGTTATTGGGAACTCTTCACTTCCTTCTTTCTTTGAAGGGCAGAGAGAGGAGAGAGAATCTTAAGCAGGCCCCATGCTTGGCATGGAGCACGATGTGGGGCTCTATCCCACGACCAAGGTATCATGACCTGAGCCAAAATCAGGAGTCGTATGCTTAACCAACTAAGCCACCCAGGCGCCCTGGGAATTCTTCCATTTCTGAGCTCCCAATCACAGATGCTAACAATATCCCATTTTTAATAGAGCAGTTCAAATGTTGGCACTTTTTGGGTACACATTAGAAAAGACTGTGTACTGTCTTCATGCTTACTCAACTGGCACACGAGAAACCAGAAGTTTCTTTCTTCCCTCCCTTTATCAACTAAGGTAACAGTTCTGCTGAATATTCATCTGGCGATTACTGTCAGCTCTTTATGAATTGAATGGATCATATCTGAGTTCTAAAGTTTTCATTTGGCAAAATCCTATCATGGCTTTCCCTCCTCCATTCAAGGTTGGCTTGACCTACACCCAGTAGCTATAGTGCTGACAGCATAGCTGGTCAGTAGTCAAGAACATGGTGAAGGTCAGGGTGCCTGGGTGGCTCAGTTGATTAAGCATCGGACTCTTGGTTTTGGCTCAGGTCATGATCCCACAGTTACCTGGGTTCGAGCCCCACATCGGGCTCTGTGCTGACAGTGTGGAGCCTGCTTGGGATTCTCCCTCTCCCTCCCTCTCTGTCCCTCCCCTGCTCCGGCATGCATATGCTCGCTCTCCCAAAAATAAAAAAATTAAATAGACAAACCACAGGGAAGGTCAATGTATTTATGTATGAGTATTTTATCGTCTCTGTTACGCTTCCCCCTTACTGAGTTCAGTGTCTCTATACATAAATAATATAGTGAAAGCATCACACATTTTGTATGGGAGCTTTACTAACAGTCCAAAATGTGAACAGTGAGGGAATGATTAGGGACTAATAAGGAAGAGAAAATCAGTTTATTGCAGGCTGTAGATTATCAGAAAGATTATAGTGTTGTTCATAGGCTTTATAAAGTTTACTCTGTAAACAACACTACAGCCTTTCCATCTCCTTTCTGGTTTTAAACCTAGCTGCCACTTGATGCTGAGGTTGTTGGGTGAAGAGGAGTGGACATCATGCTGAAAGCCTGACTGTTCCAGATTAAACTGGCAGTTAATTGGCCCCTTACGGGTACCCCTGGTTAGCTCTAAATCCTAAAAACAACAATTTCTATCATCATCATTTTGTTTTTAATTAAAAAATTGTTTTTGCAAGTGTATTTATTTTGAGAGAGACACACACACACACACACACACACACACACACACACACACACACACACACACACACACACACACACACAGAATCCCAAGCAGGTTCCGCTGCCAGCACAGAGCCCAGTGAGTGGCTCCAACCCACAAACCATGAGATCATGACCTGAGCTGAAGTTGGACGCTTAAGTAACTGAGTCATCCAGGTGCTCCTACCTTCATCATTTTCAAGAATTCTATTTTATTCTTCACCTTTCTTCTGCGGCTAACTTACCGGCCAGAAGAAGTTGTGGCTGTTATGTACTAGTACCTTCAGTTTCCTGTCCCACATGTAAAACCCAACCCACCCATCTTAGCTCTCATGTTACCCTCTTTCCCTGTGTCTCTTCAGGGTTCTAACTCCACTACCCCTCTCCATCTCCCACCTTCCACTTATAATATAAGGGGTCTTCCTCCTCCGCAAAACCTATTCTTCCCCACGGAAAAGAACAAAAACAAATTCCTAAAGCAACTGCCCTTTACCATTCTCCCTTCCAGCTACTACACAGTCTGATTCATTTCAAATAACGAGTCTTTTCCTAGAGTCACTTCCCACTTACATTTTCAAACTCAAGTAATCTGCTTTTGTTCCACTCTCCATGGGAACTGCTCTGAAGGTAAAGATCACCAATCTTTCCCCTTACTTGATCTCTGAAGCATTTTGATGTGTTCTGGAAACTCCCTTAAGTACTTGGGACTCCAGTCTGTCCCTTCTCAGTCTCCTTTAATGGCTCCATCTACCTATTCACCCTTATCAAAAATTTGTCCTTGGTTGTCTTCCCCCCCTGTTCATTTTCATTTCGTTTCATTCACATCCAAAGCTTCTATTATAACGCATCCATTACTCCTGCTTACAACCACATAGCCAACAGTGCTCTTCACCTTTACCTGTACCCACAGTCTCAACTCATCTCATATAAATATGAATCCTCTTTCATTTCCAAATTGCTGTTCTACCTCTATTTCCTGTTTTGGCAAAAAAAACCCCAAAACAAAAAAACATTATCTGCTAAGCCATTCAATTCTGGATACAGTGGTCTCTATACTTTTCCTTATATTCCTCATCCTATCAGTCACCCAACCCTGACATCTGACATGACAATTCTTACATATAACCTCTCCCCACAGTCAACAGTCCTGACCTTCATTACTTCACATGACATCCTTGCTTAAATCCAGTGGCTCTCAAAATGTGGACCCTCACCAGAAGCGTTAACATCACCTGGGAATTTATGAGAAGTGCATATTCTGTGAGCCTCCTCTGACTTATCAAATCAGGAACTCTGGGGGGGGGGGGGTCCAGTGATGTGGTTTAACATATTCTCTAGGTAATTTTGAAGTTCAAGTCTGAGAATCACTGTTCTACTTTTCTCTTCACTAAATATACTCCACACACTTAACAGCCATCTTGCAGAAAAACCACATCTGGTTGTTATGCTTGGCCTAGAAGGATTTAGTGACATTTTTGATTAGAAGGTGAAATCTAAATTTCTTAGTACAGCATAAGACACTCACCAGGATCTAGTTCCTGTCTACCAGTTTTCAGAAAGTAAAGCACAATAAATCATTTTAGTAAGAATGCACTGTTTATAGTGTGATTAAGGGATGAACTGTGGAATCCTACTGCCTGAGTTTTCCATCTGCACCCCCACACTTTATTACTAGTTGTGACCTTGGATAAGCCACTAACCTCACTATGCCTCAGTTCCATCATCTGTAAAATGAGTGTAATGACTTCCGCATCACAAGGTTCTTGTGAAGTTAGCACAATACCTGGCACTTAGTCTGGCCTCAGTGATTACTGGCTATTCCTTTTATTTTGATTATTTCAAAAGGAATAGAGCTAACTTAAGAGTGTAGGAAGAACCGGAGGGGACTGGAATGACTGCCCAAATTAAGGGACATGGTCCCCGTAAAGGAGGCCCACTGCTCTGGGCAGTTTCAGTTAGTCTAGAGGTGAATAAAAATACTCTGATTCTCATGAAAGAGGTTCTGAGATCTTTGGGGCTATTTTGATTAGACCAGGGTGGTTCTAAAATCAGATTCCAGGAGGTTATAGGAAAGGTAGCAAACTCCTACAGTGAGAGCCAGGGACACAAATTTGGAAGGAAACAGGAAAATTCTAATACAGAGTAAAGCAGCAAATTCAGGGGGAATAATTTATTTGTTTCTCTGATAATAGCTAATAGAGTTGCCAAGGGATTAAATATAAGTCCTGGTGGACATTTTCAGAAATGTTGGTTACTTAAGAGCAAAGGTATTAAGTAATGATGGGAATCCAGTTTTAATCACTGCCTTATAATCTTGGGCAAATCACTTCTCTCCTGCCTCAATTTAATAATCTGTAATATCAGCTATATTATGAAAATCACAACATTTATATTTATGTATTTATTGCTTAGTATAGGGTCTAGTATGTGGGGAGCGTTATTGGAAGTATATTATCTTTAATACAAATGAACAGAAATAGGCACCTCTGGAGATCCTGTTTGACCAAAGCAATTGTATATTATTATCTAGTATTTCAATTAACACTTGGTTACAATTTATAAAACTGAGGAATATTGTAAAGACAGATCCCCAAACAATGTTTATATCATGTAGGGCCTATGAACCTTCACTTCAAATATGTGTGAGATTGATTCTGTTCGAATGTTTTCTTAGTGTCCATTAGGTGCTAGCAGGGCCTAAGGCTGGGTGGGTGGGGGGTGGTGTGAGTATGGCGGGTACCAAACTGAATAAGACATGGTTCCTGTCCTCAAAAGAGAATACAAGCCTGAAGGCACAATCTATAAATAAAACATGATTAAATGCTGTATACGAGCAAAAACAAACAACAAAAACAAGAAGAAAAAAACCAACCCAAACTATAGAGATTAAAAGTCTTTACCAAGTTGACTAACTTCTCAAAACTTCTGCCTTCTAAGTTTCTCCTTTATCTTCCGTGTTTTTGTATACACCATCTTTAGTAGGAGCTGGGAGTCAGTATCTATAAAAACCAGGTACAGCCACCCCCTGCAGCAGGAGGCAGCAGCCATTGTTTTGTTCTCCGTTACATTCTCAGTGTGTAATAGAAAGTGGAGCGTCTTCCTACTTTTGTCCTACACAGGGTGGCTCATTTTTGTGCTTAGTTCAGATGTCACCTACTCAGAGAATCTTTCTCTGAGCACTGGGTCTAAAGTTCCCTCCCTCTCCCACCCCCATTATTCTCTAGCACATCCTACCATTACCTTCAAAGCCCTACCATTATGGTGAATGCTGTGATGCGCCATCTTGATCCCCTTTAAGAATGAAAGACTTATTTCCCCAGCTCTTGGGACTGCTGAGCCAGCTCTCATTTGTCAGTCCCCTTCCAGGACAGACTTGGCTGAAGTCTTTTCCATAGGCATCCAATGACTGCCCGGGTTTAAAGACCTGGCCCTTCCCTCCAACTTGGGACATCTCTGAAGGGCCAAACTAGCACCTAGAGTTCCCCTGGGACTGCACTGCAGCTTAACCTTTTCTATCCACCCATTCCTGTTTCCTTTCTTCCTTGGTAAGACCCGGAAAAACGCTTCCTAATAAATGTCCTGCCCACAAATCTCTTTCCCTGGGAACCCAACCTAGGATAATCTGGAAACACTTTGTCCATTGTTAGTGTCCCTGTTTATTGTTCACTCTCCCAACACTAGAATATAAGCTCTAGGTGGTCAGGGACTATGTCTGTCTCGGTCACTGTTGTATCTACTAACTCTGTGTCTGTGTGTATACAGACACAATTATATATACACGTACAGAATATACATTTATATAGTACATATATACGTATAGAATATGTTTATATAGTAAATAAATAAATAATTGAGGAGTTTAATGAATGACTAAACGGCCAGAATTGAGAACCTCTGAGCAGTTACAGTAATTGTTCATGGTCCTATTGGAGAAGATGAACATGACCCAGGACGTCTTTATCTCGAAAGGATTTCCGTCCCCCTAAGATCAATCAAAAGTCCTGCTTCTGCTTCCACGCTGTTGGCACTAACCCTGCCGTCCAACAGTTCTGACTTCCAGGTTTATGTCACAGGGTGGCCCTCACCTCCCAGACAGACATGCTTTGCTCTCTCCCTGCGAAGGAGTGACCGACGAGTCACACAGGTTTCAGCCAGACGGCAGCGCAGGTACAATCAGTGCTTTCACTGGAACACCTTTTTCATCTACTCCACCGCGTGGCCGCGCAGATGTGAGGGGAAGAGGGTCTACACCTGAAACTCTAGCCACACATTCCCTCCAGAAGTAAGTATTAACTGCCTACAGCTGTTTTAAGGGTAGGTCTTTGGTTTCCTAAGGAGCCGGCCTCCTTGTCCCCGCCCCCAAATATCCTTCAGTGAAGACACCAGTGACCTTTCTGAGAGGGGGCAGGGGGCACCAACAAGCCCACCTCCCTTCTCTTCGGCCAGGTAGGAAGCAGGTTTTTCCACCTGAGGTTCCAGCGCTCTCACCTGCCCACCAGCCGCTGCGCCTCTCTAGGCCGCCGCCACCAGCTAGCCCCAGAGGCCGCGCCGCACGCAGCCGCCGCAGTTAGTCCTGGCAACCTGCGCTCCGGGCTTGGAGACGGAGCATGCGTAGTTCCGTGGTTGGCGTGTGCGCTGCTCAAAATCCGCTTCTCCGGGTTTTACTGAGGGTCTCAGCGCCGGAAGTCTTTGGCCCCAGGCGCGGAGAGCCAGGGGGCGGAGCTTATTCAGCGTCAGTCTCGGCAAACGTGTAGAAACTAAAGAATTTAAGTAACATCAAATGAACTTGTTAGGGCACAGTATCTGCCTCAAGGCGCGCGCTAAGGAGATGTTTATTGAATGAATGACACAGTCTTCAACAGTTCGCAGCAGTCCTCCGTTCTCCCAGTCTTGACCAATCACAAGGCGCGATTCTTTTCGGCGCCAGTTCCCCGCCTTCTTTTACGTGTGCCTCGAAAACCAGGAGAAAAGGAATGGACCACGACCACTTCCCCGGATCGCGCTAGAAAGTGGACATGCGCAGTGCGAACGGGTCGCATTCAGAGCTTTTTGCCCTCCGTCCTTAGTAGGGGGAGGTCTACGGGGAGGTTAGGGGTCTGCCAACTCCGACTCTCCACAAAGTCGGTGATTTTGGCGCTATCTCCCTATCCTGCGTCTTAGTTCGAGGGCAAAACTTTCATTCTTTTGTACCATTCAAAGTAATTATGGAGGGAATTATGTTTATCGCTGTTTTAGAGTTTATCCGGCATTGTGAAAGTCACCTTTACATTCCAACCGTTTTTATAATCTAATTCTTGTGCTACTAACTTCTCGGTATTAAGCAGCCCTGGGCCACAAAAATGTTGGATTTTATTTCTCGATCACCTCTGCTGTCTAGCACTATGGGTAACGGTGATCCGTTACCTGCCAATTATATTCACTAATTTCCTAGTCTCCGAATAGGCCAGCGTTGATCGCCATTTTTGTTTCTGTCTATCCTTGAGAAATGGATGGGGGCCATTTTTCTTTCGGGCAGGTCCTTCGCTCTGTTGGGGCCCCTTACCCAGTGTGTCGCAGCCATCTTAAGTCCTGGTTATGGCTTCAAGGTGACCGTGAGGTTGCCCAGACCATCTTGTGTTTGGGCAGCGACTGCTTTCTCCCAGCGCGCGGTGAGACCCTGGGAAAGGGGAAGTAAGGCTGGAGCTTGAAACTTCAAAGCATCTGAAGGTGGGCTTCAGAACCTGGTGCTTGTGTAGTCTGAGTTTCTTCAGCCAAGTACTATTCCACCAGTGAGCCTGGACAGTAACAAAACTAATAAAAGCCCGAACCCAAACCCTGCCACCATCATAGGTAAGAACATAGAAGTCCTGACAACCTGAAATACTCCTTCACTTGCACTGAACTATTTGCCCATTTCCTCTCCCCCTCTGGTTGTTCTTTTTTTTCCCCTTTGATTTTTGAGGCTTTTCTGGATTCTTTTTTCTGTGCTTCCAACTTTTTTTCATTGTTTCCAGCGTGCTAAAGAGTTGTTAACAGAGAGGGTGCAAGAAACCTGGACTTAAAAGTGGAAGTATTACTCTGGAGAATCTTGTGGATTTGGGGGGGGAAGGGTGACAAAATAGAGTACAGTGAATGGACCAGGTATTTGCATCAAACTATAAATGCCGAGCACCATTTATACAAATACAGTCTCAGACATTTTTAGGTTGTAATATAAATATGGGTTGTGTTTGTATATACTGCTCTTTTATTCATTTTTTTATTCATTGGATTTATTGAGTATCTAATGTGTGCTAGGCCATCAAGATTATGTGGTAAACCAAACAAGCCCTTTCTCTCATGGAGTTTACATTCTAACTGATCTCGACAGCTACAGCTACTAGGTTGTGGCAAGTAACAATATTCTATTGTTCTTAAGCTGCTAGACTATGACGACATGTATCACCTCAATATCCTCACGTTTTTAAAACATTTTTTCCATACTAGGAATAAATTGTACTGACACTTGTTTCTTGGGTCCTAGACAACACCGTATTTGTAGGCCAGTTGGCTAATTTGATGATCAATATTGAAGTTACTTAGGGTCTTCTTCAAAGTGTAGTCTACTGACCGGCATCATCTGGGAGCCTCTTAGAAACGATAGTTTCAGACCCCCATCCCAAGACCCACTGAATCAAAATCTTTTCCAGAGAGGGCTCCTTAAAGTTCAAGGGGCATTAATTCCGGGCACGAACTAAAGATATAGACTGTCTCTTTTCAACCTGTGCTTCTTAAACAATATATTGTTAGTTTATTCCATGTTTTACATGCAGTGGAAATGTGACACATTTTCCTTTGCTTGTAGTCCATCAGTTTGATGTCAGAATGCCAATTTAGCATTCTAAAAAGCTGAGAATCTGTCATGGTGGTATAGTCTTATGTAATTGTTGCTACGGCAACACCTGTGTGCACATTTTTTCCCCTTTGTGTATATTTTTACTTTTAATTTATTACAAGTTGAATTCAAAAGCCTGCATGTGTTCAGCAGTTCAATATTGACTTGGAAAACCCTGGGCTATATTTTACCAATTTTTTGTGTCATCTTGCTTTCTTCTTCTTCTTCTTCTTCTTCTTCTTCTTCTTCTTTCTTCTTTCTTCTTTCTTCTTCTTCTTCCTTTTTTTGTAATGAGAAATCTAAGTCTTATTTGTGTCAGAAATTCTCAATCCTAGTGCTCCTGAAACTCACCTGGGGGTGGGTGGGGCCACATTAAAGAAAAAGACTCCAGGCCACTATCTGCAGAGTTTTAGACCCTGTGGATGGAATTTAGGAACCAGTCAGGTATTTGAGAGAACAGCAAATTACTTTTATGGTTCTCACATGCGTATTTAGATTTTTGTCCCCCAGATAGATTTACTTAAAAGAATTAGGAATTTGAAGCCATAGGAGAGAATTGGACTAAAAATGTGAACCAGCTTCCCAGGAACGAGTCAACTTACCATTTGTTCTGTGGGCTCAGCAAGTTGTCCAGCTTTTCTGTCTTGTCTTTTTTCCAGTATTAATTGGGAAAAGAATTGAGGTTTTCTTTTAAAAAATATTTTTATTTATTTATTTTAATTTTATCAGAGCACTCAAGACAGGGAGAGAGGTAAAGGATCTTCAGTAGGCTGCAAGCTCAGAGTGCAGTCCGACGCGGGGCTCTATCTCATGACCCTGGGATCATGACCTGAGCCGAAATCAGGTGTCAGTGCTCAACAGACTGAATATTCAGGCGCCCCAGTGTGTTGTTTTTTATTTAGCCTGCTGTGACTTTTCAAAATGTAGCAAATACTTCTGTGAGTGTGAGGAAGTATTAAGTGCAATGTATTGTTTTGGTTTATGTATTGTATATTGTGTTGTGTGTGCCAGCAAAGCATAGTGGGCAGGGAAATGAATTTAAAAATAAACCTCAGAGTCACACCCTGGGGGGTTCAAATCCTAGCTCCTCCACCTACTACTGGCAGTGTGACCTTGGGCAGATTACGTAACTCTGTGCTTTAGTCTTATATGTAAAGTAGGGTTGGTGTGAGGGTTAGATAAGTTAATTTTAGAAAAGTGCTTAAAACAAGGACTGGCATGTGATCACAGCTATGTGGATATTAATTAACCATTGTTATTTATCAAATCTTTGGGTTATTAAGGTTTTGTTCATGCATGGAAATCACTAAGGGGAAAAATTTCATAACTATTGGACATTCACTTGTTTGGAGGAGAGGGTGCTGGTCTAAACAGAATATACTAGGAAGTGAATTTTTTATTAATGGTCTTTTTCTTTTTAAGCAGCCTTATTGAGGAATATAGGCATATCTTTACTGTGCTTTGCAGTTACTGTGCTTTTACACATTGAAGGTTTGGAGCAGCCCCGCACTATGCAAATCTATTGGGGCCGTTTTTCTAACAGCATTTGCTTGCCTCCTATCTCTCTGTCATATTTTGATAATTCTTGCAGTATTTCAAATGTTTTCATTATATTTGTTATGGTGCTCTGTGATCAGTGATTTCAACTTGCTGGCAGCTCAGGTGGTCATTAGCATTTTTTAGCAATGAAGCATTTTTAAATTAAGGTGTACATTGTTCTTTTAGATATAATGCTGTGACACACTTAATAGAATAGTATAGCTTGTAAACCTCGGTCTTATATGCACTGGGGAACCAAAAAATTGATTTGACTTGTTTCGTTGTGATAGTCACTTTTTTGTGGTGGTGTAGGGCTGAACCAGGAATATCACCATGTTCTATTTGTAATTGTCCTGCAGTAAACTGCACGTATTTATATAGTTTGATATGCTTGACGTGTATATACTGGTAAAACCATCACCATAGTCAAGATAATGAATATATCCATCAATCCCCTGAATTTCCTTTTGCTGTTTTATAATCCTGTGGCAACTTTCTTTCAGGCAACTGCTCATCTGCTCTCTGTTACTGTAGATAAGTTTGCGTTCTCTATCTAAAAGGAATCATACAGTACATGCTCTTTTTTGGTGGGAGTTATGGGAGTGTCTTGTTTCTTTTCATGATTGAGAGCCTTCTTTGTTGCAAGTATCAATAGTTCATTGCTTTTTGCTAGGTAGTCATTCATTTAGTGTTGGTGTAGGTTCATTTCTTTTTATGTTTTAATTTTTTTTAAACATTTATTTATTATTGAGAGACAGACACAAAGCATGAGCAGGGGAGGGGCAGAGAGAGCTGGAGACACAGAATCCAAAGCAGGCTTCAGGTGCTGAGCTGTTAGCACAGAGCCTGATGTGGGGCTCGAACTCACAAATGAGAGATCATGACCTGAACCAAGGTCCAGCGCTTAACTGACTGAGCCACCTAGGCGCCTCTAGGTACATTTCTAAAGTCTGCTTCCAGGGTACCTGGGTGGCTGAGTCAGTTAAGGATCAGACTCTTGATTTTGGCTCAGGTCATGATCTTATGGTTGGTGGGCTCTACCCTGAGCGTGGAGCCTGCTTGGGATTCTCTCTCTCTCCTCCTTTCTCTCCACCCCTCCTCATTTGTGCTCTGTCTCTAAGTAAATAAATAAATATTTTAAAAAAGTCTTTGCTTCTGGAATAATCAGGATAATAATAATCTGAAGTAATCTGAATTATAATCTGAATAATAATCTGAAATAAAAATCTGAAATAATCAGAAAAACAGTGCCTTCTGATTATTATAGTATTGACATTTTGTGCTTGAATAAATCAGAGCTTATAACTAAAATTGGATTTGACTTATGTTAGTTATAGGATAATATATGGAATATTGCTGTTAGAAAGTCTCAGACACTGAATTTCATTTGTGTCACTATTTTGATTTCTCTAGTTGGAATTTTTTGTTTTGCAGTTAAGGAAATATTTTATATTTGCATGTGGTAAAATTCATTCTTTTGGTATACACTTTGATGAATTTCGACCAGTGCACTGAGTTTTATAACTACTCTGTCAGTCAGAATGCTGGACAGTTCCATCACCCGCCCCCCCATTCCCTCCTGCTACTCCCTTGTGGTAACCCTACCCCCAAGTAGCAACTAAAGATCTGCACTCCATCTCTATGGTTTTCACATCAAAAATATCAGATTTTAAGACAGTTATGTTAATGATTATCAGAAGTTATTTTGTATTGTGAAGGTGTTGGAAAACGGTTGTTATCAGAGTGGGGCTTGGACTATGAAGTAGATTGATTAGGAGCTGTCTGTCTGTGTCCTGCAATGTTTATAATAATTATGGTTAACAGAAACCAAGCAGGAAACTCTGCCAAATACAACGTATCAGATCTTACGTAATCCTCATAGGATCCTGGAGATAGACGCTTATCCTACTAAACAGATAAGAAAATGGGAGACAGAAGAATTGAGTAGCTTGTCTGAGATCACTTGAAGAGGCAGGATTTGAATGCATGCTCTGTTTTACCAGAACCTGAAGACCATTACTGCCTCTGTGAGCAGGTGCCTGTGTGTTTCTGACAAAGTATTAAGTAAGAATTAGATCTTACCTATTAATGAAGCATCCCATGCCAGGCCCAGTGAAGAGGTTCTATGGGCATAACAAGAAATGAGGGGCCCAGATTATGGGCCAACTGACTGGATTAAGGATGCAGAGTGACTGAAAGGTAGGGCTGTTTGACTTATGCTTAGAGACACAAAGAAAAAAGCCCTTATATTTTTGTCACTTGCTTATCCACTTTTCACTGTTGGAGCTTCCTCGTTTTTTTTGTTTTGTTTTCCTCTTTTACAAGCTGGTTTTGGAATTCAGAATGACCATTTGAGTAGTAGGAAAAGCTGATTGTTTCTTACACTGAGGTTGCCTCCTTACGCTTAATCTAAATTGTCGCCAGCAACGTCTTTGCTCATTTGTCAGTTTTCTTGGTATTTTGTTAAAGTTTGTGATACTTTTCTTGATACTGGTTTTTGGTTTGTGTGTGGATGTGTGTTTCTGTGATAAAATTAGACTGTGGGGAGAGGGAATGAAATGATTTCCAACTCTTGCGTTCACAACTTCAGGAGTTCTAGGGCCTTTGTTTTGTTTCTGCTCCCATAGTTAGTGAAATCTTTGTAAGATGAAAAAAGGAAGTATAATAATCTTCTTGATAAAATTTGAAATCCAGAGATTAGAAACCTAAAGTTAATTTCGAGTCGTCTTAATCTGGAGTAGTTGTTTTGGTTTATAACACAGGCCAGCAATTCAAGAAGGAAGACAAATGTGAATTTCACAGTGGCTTGGATTTTCCCACAGAATAATCTAGAAGGTCACTGACTTTCTTTATTAGCATTTATCTCTGCTTTGTATTTAAATGACAGGACAATCATGATAATGGTTAATCTACTCCCATTCCCTCCCCAAACTAATATTCTTAAGAATCTTAGAATCTTTCCCTCTCTGTGAAAGACATTTATGTACACATCTTTGGAGGGGTCATACTCTTTGAAAGTCTCCCCTTTGTGAAAAGAATGCCTAGTCTCAGGCCAGGGAAAGCGGGCTCAAGAATGCAGAATAGAAGATGAGCTGTTTAACTTCTTGGCATGCTCATGTAAGTTGTTTTCAGATATTTGGAAAACTGATCTTTTTGGAAATTGTCCTGAACTTCTTAAAATCAGGCAAATTAAAATAAAAATTCCACTGAACTTGGACATTATCTGGAGGCTCTGATAGCAAAACTTTTTAATGTTTGCTTTAAAATCCAGGCACTGAACTTGCTCTCTCTGAAGGCAACTTTAAGGGCCTAGGAAAGTAGTTTCTTAAGATGCATACTTGCTTTGTGTGTGTGTGACTGTGCGTGTGTGCGCACACATTTACTTTTTAATGATCAGTAAAGGAGTCTAGAAAAACCTGGTTGTTCCCAGATTTAAAATTGAATGAATACAGAGGCTAATAATATCTTTTCCATTCAAATGTATGTTAGAATGTCAGTATTTTAAAAACAAATAGGGGCGCCTGGGTGGCTCAGTAGGTTAAGCATCTGACTTTAGCTCAGGTCATGATCTCACGGTTCGTGGGTTCGAGCCCCGAGTTGGGCTCTGTGCTGACAGCTCAGAGCCTGGAGCCTGCTTCAGATTCTGTGTCTCCTTCTCTCTCTGCCCTTCCCCTACTCATGCTCTGTTTCTCTCTGTCTCAATAATAAACAAAAAAAATTAAAAAAATAAAAACAAAAAAATGCAGTGAAAAACTCACGTTTATAGCCTAAACTTCAACAATACATCTGATCTGTTGCCCATTATTTTCAAGAGGAAACACTTTGATCTTCTTTTTGCAAGTTTATGTATATTACAAGTCTTTCAGCTGAGGCTGGTGATACATTCAACTTAAGTTTTAATGTTATTTATGTATTGAAATAGGTCCAGAGTGCTTTGACCTCCTTTTAATTTAAGAAGGCTTAATGTGGAATTTGGGATGTGGGGACAGAAGGATGCATTAAATAAATAGATATAAATTTAGAAAAATAACAGTTGGTAATCACTTATTTAGTAACATCAGTAGGCTCAAGTCCACACACTTTCGATGCATATCTGTGCCCTGCGCCAGGTATCAAAGGAGACAGGGATGGACCTTGTCCTTAGGACACTTATAGCCAGGCAGAGGAGACAGACTGAGGACCAGAGTTATGTGTACTTTGCTGAGGTAAGTATGAAAGTAGTGATGGTATACGGTGCAGATGTGGCTCAGAGAAGAGAGTTATTCACTCTGGAGATTTATGGAGGCCTCCAAGGAGCAGGTAGTGTTTGAGTTGGGTTTCAGAGGATCACTCCTCTTAGGAGAGCGAGGACATTCTCTAGGACTGCCTGTGGGGGTGAAGGTGGGAGGGCTGGAGCTGCGTGTTCAAGGACACGTGATGGAGCTGGCTGTGGGGAGCACTGAAGCTGTGAAGCTGCCGAGCCATGAGGTAGGGGTGTGAGCAGAGGGCCCGTGACAGTGTGGGAGATCCCAGCGCACAGTTCTGCTCAGTTACCTCTAGTACGGCTTCGGGGATGGAGCAGTGTAGAGATGGAAACGGGAGGTACTTTAAAAGGCTGTGGTTGTGGGGACCTTCGGGATAAGCAACTCTTTGGGATCTGGGACCTCCTGGTATCACCAAGTAATAATTCTTCCTTCCTGTGGGAGGCAGATGGATCTGCCTTTGCCTGTCATCTGTGCCTTCAGTAGGAGAAGAGAGCAGAGTGTGTGCTTTCTTTCCCCAGATTCCCTGGTACATGGTCTTTCTCTATTTAGACTTCATGCTTCTCAGCTTTCATGAAAGAATAGTGAGAGATGCACCCCTCCCACCTCCCCAAAGGAGGTTAGAGAGTCATGATTGGTTGTTGCACAGTAGCTGTGAAGGTATAAATAACAGAAGGGATCAGGAAACTTCCACCTCCGTTCCCCTCTACCTTGCCAGACCCACAGATGTGCCTGGGAGACAGGGATGTCTTGCTCTGTGTACCACCTTTGCCGGTTTTTCTGTTGGATTGTTTAATTTTGGATTGTCATCTTTTGCTGCTTATATGTCTTGTAAATATTTTGTCCCAGTTTGTCAGCTCTCCCCCCACCCCATGTCTTTATGGTGTATTTTGATGAACAAAAGTTTTATTTTTTGTAAGCTTCTAATTTGAAATAATTAAAGATACACAGGCAGAAAAGAGGGGGGGTCCTCTGTACCCTGGCAAACATTAAAGCCAGAGAATTGACATTGGTACAATGCCATTTTATCACGTGTCTGTTCATGTAACCAACACCACATTCAAGGTGCAGAACTCTATTGTTATCAGCTCCTTCTTCTAACTCTTTGTATAAAACCCCATACTCCTTCCACATCTTTAATCACTGGCAACTTCTAGTGTTATTCGCTTCTATAATTTGTTATTTCAAGGGTGTTATATAAATGGAATCATACATGAAACCACCTTTTCAGATTGTCTTTTTTTTCACTCAGCATAATTTCCTTGAGATCCATCAAGTTGTTACCTGTATCAACAGTTCATTCTGTTTTATTGCTGAGTAATATCCCATAGTATAGATAGATCACAGTCTGCTTGACCATTCACCTATTGAAGGCATCTGGGTTGTTTCTAGTTTTGGGTTATTATGAGTAAAGTTTGCTGCGAACATTGGTATACAGATTATTTTTAGTCTTCTTAGTATTTTTATTTTACACTAAGCCACAGTTTTTAAACTTCTGTATACAGATTTTTATGTGAGCCTAGGTTTTCATTTCTCTGGGGATAAATTCCCAGGAGTGAGTTTTTGAGTCATATGGTAAGTGCATATTTAGTATTATAAGAAACCTCTCTCTTTTCCATTGTGGCTGTCCCACTTTTACGGTCCCGCTGGCAGTGTATGAGAGAGCCATTTTCCCTGCGTCCTCATCAACATTTGGTGTTGATATTTTATTTGACATTTGGTAGGTATGTATATCTTATTGGGGTTTTATTGGCATTTCTCTGATGGCTGATGATGTAGAACATCTTTTCATGTGCCTATTTGACATCTGTATATCCTCTTTGGTGAATATCTGTTCTTGTCTTTCACCCATTTTCTGACTGCATTGTGTCTTTTTACTTGTGAGTTTTGAGAGTTCTTTGGATGTCGTAATTATAGGACTTGTTGGATTTGTGAATTGCAACTATATTCATCAGTCTGTAGGGAAGTTTTAGTTTTAACAAGGCCAGATCTAACCATTTTCTTTTCTATATGATTTGTGCTTGTTGTGTCCACTTAAAAAAACTCCTCCTTCAGGGGCACCTGGGTGACTCAGTTGCTTAAGCGTCTGACTCTGGATTTTGACTCAGGTCATGATCTCCTGGGTTGTGAGATTGAGCCCTGTGTGAGGCTGTGTGCTGACAGTATGGAGCCTTTTTGGGATTCTCTCTCTCCTTGTCTCTGCCCCTCCCCTCCTAAAATAAATAAGTAAACAAAACAAAAGCCAAACTTCTTTACTTTGAGTTCTTGAAAACTTTCTGTAAGAGGCTCTGGTTTCTACATTTGAGTTTCTAGTCCATCTGTAATTGATTTTTGTGTGTTGTGTGAAACATGCACCAATTCCATCTTTTTTTCAAATGGATAGACAGTTGTTCCACCACCATGTATTGGATGAATGATTCCTTCATTTCTCACTGATATGCTGTGCCTCTTCTGTCATCCATTTCCATAAGCAGATGGGTTTGTTTCTTGTTCGTGTGGTCTGTCCCTTTGGCCCATTTACCCCTTTGCCACTACATATTTTTTTATTTTCTATAGCATTACAATTTTGTGGCATCTGTAAAGACAAACTCTCTTCTTTGTTTTTTCTTCTTTTCTCTCCTCTAAGTATCTTAGTCCTCTTGCTCTTTCTCAGATTCCCTATTCAGGATGTGCTTAGAACTACAGTAAGTTGGAGGGGCATTTTGAGGAGGACTTCCACATTTCGTATTAAATGTATTCCTAGATATTTTATATTTGTGAGATGCTAGTTTAAAATATATTTTTTAACTTTTAAACACATTTTTTAGAGAGCATGAGAAGGGGAGAAGGGCAGAGATTGAGGGAAGAGTGGAAGAGAGGGAGAGTTAAGCAGGCTCTGTGCTCAGCGCAACCCCAATGCAGGGCTCCATCCTGCGACCCCCTGGGATCAAGAGCTGAGCCAAAATAAGAGTTGGACACTCAACTGACTGAGCCACTCAGGTGCTGCTAAAAGATATTTTGAAATCTACATTTTCTACGTATTTCAAAGAAATTGCTTTTAATGATTTGTTACAAAGTGTGTTTGCTACATTTTTTGTAGATGCTTTCTTAATAGAACTTTTTAAAAGTTTATTTAAATATTTAATTTTTTAAAAAATGTTTTATTTATTTTTGATACAGAGAGAGACAGAGCATGAGAGGGGGAGGGCCAGAGAGAGAAGGAGACACAGAACCAGAAGCAGGCTCCAGGCTCTGAGCTAGCTGTCAGCACAGAGCCGGATGTGGGGCTCGAACCCATGAACGTGAGATCTGACCTGAGCTGAAGCTGGAGGCTTAACTGACTGAGCCACGCAGGTGCCCCTAAATATTTAATTTTTAAAAAGTTTTAATGTTTGTTTATTTTTAAGAGAGAGAAAGACAGAATATGAGCAGGGGAGGGGCAGAGAGTGAGGGAGACACAGAATCCAAAGCAGGCTCCAGGCTCTGAGTTGTCAGCACAGAGCCCTACGTAAGGCTCAAACTGATGAACCAGGAGGTCTTATCTGAGCAGAAGTTGGACGCTTAACTGACTGAGCCACCCAGGCACCCCAGTTTATTTATTTATATTTAGTAATCCCTATATCCACTGTGGGGCTCATGCTCATGATCGTGTGATCAAGAGTTGCCTGCTCTTCTGACTGAGCCAGCCATGTGCTCCTATGATTAAGACATTTTTTCTTCTGATTTCTAATGTTCTTTATTTTTTCCTACTCATATTAAAATGACCTTGTGTTTTTTTCCCTATTTTAATTTTTTAGTATCGTGATTCGTCTAGTGTTAAACTGACCTTGCACTCCTCTGATAAATTTCACTTGGTTCTGGTATAGTTTTCATATGTTGTTAGATTCAGTTGCTTCTATTCAGGTTTCTTGTCTCTATGTTCATATGTAGAATTGGCTGTGATATTCATTTCCTATACTTCCCTTGCTGGGCTTTGCTATCAGGGCTTCATGAATTGTGGAGGAGGGAGGCTTCCCTCTTCTTCTTGATTTGTAAACTGGTATTATTTGTTCCTTGAACTGCTGTCAGATTTTGGATCACAAAGTAAAGGTTTTGAAATGGCAGAGACGTGAGAGTCCACCTGTATAACAGCCTTGTCCTACTGAGGCAGAAAGAATGAAATGCTGAGGCTCAAACCTAGAGGGTACAGTCCTGTGTACCATGACTCAGCCACTTCATCATTTCAGAAACCCTACAGTTAAGGTAATAGCCATTTTGTTACCTTCACACTGAAGTCCATGCAAATCCATGTAAGAGAGGCTTGGGAAATATCCCATTAACCTGACAAACTTGGTCCCTTAGGTTTCTAGCCTTATATGATTAAGTTGCAGAACCGAGCGGGAAAGGGAGCCTTGGAAGACAGGCACTCTGACAGCTCAAGGAGAGCCAGGAGAGCTGCCGGAACCCGCCCTGGCTTCACAGTTGTGTAGCAGCTCACAGGGGCGTGAATACATGTATTGCCCAGTGCGATGATAGGTGGAAACCATCTTCTGAATATCAAAGAAATATTCAATATGTGGCATTTTTAATAAAAATCATAAAGATTCAATATACATTTTGGAAAATTTCCCCAAAAACAGCAAAAATAAAATGGGTGCACAAATGACTCAGTTCCCATTATCTGGAATATTTCTTCATTCAGTAGACATTTCTTGAGCGCCCTCTAGTGTCAGGCAGTGCTCTGAGGGCTGTTCTCCTTTGAGAACCGGTTCCTACCAGGATGGTAAGTATGTTTTTACCATATTTGGAAATTAGAAAACTGCTTCAATTCACCATTTAGTTCATTTCTAGCACTTGTCTCTAATGATGTAATGAAGCAAAAGAACTACATCTCCCTTATCTAAAATGACTTCAGTGGATATGCAGGCTCAAGGTCCGTGCACTTGGCTATCCAGATGTGTTATGGGCTTTATGTTGATGGATTTTATTTTTTGTTTATGAAGATATATGCCATTTCACATAGCACAGTGGTAAATAATTCAGACTGCATTTCCTTAGCTATGGACTTCCTTCCTTCCATTAGCAGGAGAGAATCACTACTCATGTAGCTCTATTTGAAGTCATACTCTGTTGGGATTTTGTGCCTTTGTGGGCAGTGGAGATTTGGGAATGGGGGGAGGGGCGGTGGGCTGACAGTCCAGTTAGCAGTCAACCTTGGCAGTTCTGCAGATGACAGATGGTCTTAATTTGCCCTTGGCTGAGTTGACAAGACTCTTTTCTTGCCCTTGACCCACAGCTGTGAGACCCTGGTCTCATCTCACAAGTATATTTGTAGGGGAATAGATGTCAGGGCTGGCTAGATCGTTCGGAAGGTCTCTCTTAGCCCAAAAGTTGTGACTTTTGGAGGCTCCAAACATTGTGGAAACAAATGAAAACAACTATATACACTGAGAGGTAGAATGCCGTATGATATTAAAAAATGAATTGAAAATATACAAAAGCTAAAAATATGAAATAGGTGAAGGGAATTAAGAAAAAAATATATGCAGGGGCACCTGGGTGGTTCAGTCGGTTAAGGGTCCAGCTTCAGCTCAGGTTCGTGGGTTCAAACCCCACATCAGGCTCTTTGCTGACAGCTAGGTCAGAACCTGGAGCATGTCTTTAGATTCTGTGTCTCCCTCTCTCTCTCTGACCCTGCCCTGCTCACGCTGTCTCTCTCTCTCTCAAAAATAAATAAAACATTAAAAAAATTAAAAAATATATATGCAAAATATGTAGTTCCTTTTACTTATATGGACTATTTTTACATTAGCAGACTTATTTTATACAACTATATACTTTTCAGTCATAGATTCCTATATGTCATATTTTTTTAGATGGAGCTTCAATGATAATTTTTGAAGAATCCAGTCCTTAAAAAAATTCAGCTACTCTTGCTTTACTAATAAAAAGAAAAAGAAAAAAATAAGTATTTTAGAAAAGGGTACTGGAACCTTATTGTGAGCTGAAAAGTGTAACCTTCACCATAACATGGCCTATAATCTAACAGCAGATATGGGTTGAAGTCTTGCCACAGCCTTCAGTGTGGTCCACCTGTCCTTCAGGAAAGGAAGGGCATGTGGGGAAACCTGTGAATAATTAAAAAATAATTCAATCACAGTCTTCAGCTTGGTTGGGTACCTGCTGACAAAACTCCCTTTTCGCCATCGGCTGAAGCACTTAAGAATTCTCAGCAGAAGTTATTCAAACCTAATTTAGAATATTTAAAGGGGCCAATTTTGTCTTTATCAGGCTTAAATAACATAAAGATCTACATAAAGTTTTCAGGATGACTTTATAAATGTTGTTTCAAACACATGTTCCTGATTCTCTAGGAACTTATTTTGGGAATAACATTGGAGTTACTAGGTGAATGTCCTTCAGAATTTTTCTAAATCACCTGTATTACATCATTTGGAGAATAGAAATGAATAATAAAAGTGATTGGTGTTTGGATAAGGATGTTTTTATCCTTTGAAAAAATAGAATCAAAGGTTGTCACATTTTGAAAAAAAAATTTAAAAACCACCATTGACTAAGTAATTGTTAACAGTCAGTAAAGGACCCAGTGCATTGGGGGTTTTCATGTGTCATTTTATTTAATCTTTTTGATAATTTCTATCCCTGTTTTATAGATTGGGAATCTGTCACACAGAAGTAAGTGCGTCTCTTGTTATGAAACCCAAGCATTCTCAGAGTGCACTGTCCATATGGTAGCCACTAACCACAGGTATGAAAGTCGTGTCATGTGGCCAGTCTGAATGTGCTGGAAGCTGGAAACATAAAATATCCACCTGACTTCAAAGACTTAGTTAAACACCAAGAATATAAATATTTTTATATTGATTACATGCTGAAAATGTGTTGGATTTTTGGGTTAAATAAAAATATTATTAAAATTAATTCCCTCTGTTTATTTTTTAATTAACTACTGCTCCTAGAAAATTGGAAAGTACATTTGTGACTTGCATTCTGTTTCTGTTGTCCAGTGCTGCTCTAAAAACTTCTGTGCACACAATTTATTTATTAAAATTTTTTTTTAACATTTATTTAGTTTTGAGAGAGAGAGAGAGACACAGCATGAGCAGAGGAAGGGCAGAAAGAGAGAGGCTGGGTGGGGGGTTGGGGGGGTGACACAGAATCCAAAGCAGGCTCCAGGCTCTGAGCTGTCAGCACAGAGCCCTACATGGGGCTCGAACTCATGAGCTGTGAGATCCTGACCTGAGCCAAAGTTGGCTGCTTAACCAACTGAGCCACCCAGGTGCCCCTTCTGTGCACACAATTTCAACAGGAAATTGTTCGATGTACTAGGCTTGTGGGTTATGGCATTCTTTTCACCTCATTCCTTCCTGTAGAGCAGCTCTCTTCAACTTACTCTTCATGTCAGAGCCAAGTTTAGCACTTAACAATTGGGTCCATATTACTAACTTGTTATATTTCCGCCTTATTATTACTGTTGTGGTGATGGTTATTGTTTTTCACTGATTTTAGGCTTTGCTTCTAAACATTGCCTTAGCATTAAAGGGAGCTTTTGCTCAGGTTAGTGCCTATGCCCCTACCATATAATACATAAATACATATGGATTTCCTATCCTCATAATATTGTTGTAAACATAATATGGTTTAGGACACGATTCGGTGTTTGTTACCATGACTATAAATGCTAGCTGTAACTGAGTTGTATATGAAGTACTCTCTTTAATTTCTTGCAGTTTTTGTTTACCCTAGTATCAGTAATTGCCTTGTTATTATTCAGTTGCCTAGCTTTCCATGTTCCTGTTCTAGTTCAATCTCATATTCTCCAGCAGCTGTCTAAAATGAATTTTGTGCTCTTGCAGACACCTTTAAAGCTGCATCCCCTGGAGACTCAGAGACTGCTGTAGCCTGCGCTGATGGTTCTCTCCTGGCCCAGCCAGGGTCTCAGCGGAGAGTTGCTTTCACCAGATCTTGGGATTTCTTCTGCCTTCTGCCCATCTTGGCCTTCCTGTTTCCTGTATCTTCCTCTTTCTTGGTTAATTTCCTCATTTGGGTGAAGCACATCTTTATTAGCTTCCTAATTTATGATGCATGGGATTTAAATTTTTTAAGATCTAACATGTCTCAAAATACCCACTCCCCCTCATGTTTAAATGCAATTGGAGATTGGAAACAATTTTCTTCAGAATTTTGAAGATATTTGTCTATTGTCTTTTAGTCTCTGGATTTGGTTTGAGCAGTTTGGAGACAAATATTTTCTTACTGCCACTTCTACCCACCTCCCACACTCTGTACTTTTTTTTGTTTTGTTTTGTTCCCAGTGCCAGATGTTTTACTGTGATATATTCCCTAATATGAGACATTTCCATCCTAACTTTCATGTATGGATCCCCCTGTACTGGTCCTTGAATTTTTAATGTGTTTTCTCTTATTTTTCATCTTTTTTTTATTTTTTGCTGAAGTTTCTGAAGGACTTACTGAACTTGATCCTCTAGCATTCGTGTTGTTTTTTATTTCAGCTATCATAATTTTAATTGTTTTCTGAAAGTCCCTCTATTTTGTTATTGTATATATTACTTTTTCATTGCAGTATCTTCTTTCTTCCTAATATTAATGATAGTTCTTGAAAAATGGTTCCTTTTACCTGCATAGTCTCTGTTTGGGCCAAGTAATTTTTTTTTTCTGTTTGTTTTGTTTTCTTTCATGAAAGAGGCTTTCCTTGGATAGCAGGTGATTCCTGGTTGTTTACATGTATTTGAGAGTGGGGCATTAAAAAGATGGAAGTCAGTTCTCTATACAGAGGTGGGGCTTGTGGGTGTGGGCTCCACTTTAGAGCCATCTGTGGAGGCTTTTCCTTGGGGAGTCCCTGGTGTCAGTACTTAGAGATCTGCCTTTTAGATTAGTCCAGTTCCCTGAATGGGGAGGTTTTAGTCTCCTATTTGGAGAGGCTGGGCAGGTTAGAGGGGTATACTAGTCAAGGTTCTCAAGAGACTCAAAACCAGTATAAGGTATATATATATATATATATATATATATATATATATGATAGGAATTGGCCTGTGCTGTTATGGAGACTGAGAAGTCCCATGATCTGCTGTCTGCCAGCTGAAGACAAGGAAAGCCACTGGTGTAGTTCATTCTCTGTGCAAAGGCCTGTGAACCAGGAGTGCTTACGTCTGAGGGCAGGAGAATCTGGGTGTCTCAACTCAATATGAATGTTCCAGTTCACTCTTCCTGCCTGCACCTTATTATTCTATTTGGGCCTTCAATGGATTGAATGATGCCCTCCCACCTTGGGGAGGGCCATCAGCTTTACTCAGTGCACCAATTCAAATGCTAATTTATTTCTGAAACACCCTCACAGACTTATCCAGGAATAATGTCTGATTAGTTATCTGGTCGTAGATAATAAGTTGACAGGTAAAATTAACCATCATAAGGGGTTTGTGGGTTGGGGAAGATATCAGTAAGCTTGTGAATCTTCCCTTAATTTCTTTTTTTTTCAGTAGGGTAGCCTCCACTTCATGCTATGCCTGGTGTTTTCCAGACCAGAGATCCTCTATCTTACCCTCTCCAGAAAGTAATTCTCTAGATTTTCTGCAAAGGTGAGAGAGGACAGTTGCCTGGCTGAGCACAGTAAAGGGTCCTATAAAAACACAGCGGACACTCTTTTTAAAAAAAATTTAAAAAATGTTTAATTTTGGGGGAGGGAGAGAGCAAGAGAAGGAGAACGAACAGCAGGGGGAGAGGCAGAGAGAGCAGGAGACCAAGAATCCAAAGCAGGCTCCATGTGCTATCAGCACAAAGCCTGACACAGGGCTCAAACCCACGAACTGTGAGATTCTGAACTGTGAGAACCTGAGCCGAAGTCAGACACTGAACCAGCTGAGCCACCCAGGTGCCCCAGAACAGTTGACTCTTGAACAATACAGGCTTGAACTCTGCAGGTCCAATTAAACTTGCATTATTTTTTTTAAATAAATACAATACAGTAGTATAAGCGTTTTTTTTCTTATGATTTTATTAGTATTTCCTTTTCTCTAGCTTGCTTTATTGTAAGAATACAATACATAATACATGCAGCATACAAAATATGTGTTAATCGACTTTGTATGATCAGAAAGGCTTCTGATCAACAGTAGGCTACTGTAAAGATTTGGAGGAGTCACAAGGTATACACACATTTTCTACTATGTGTGGGGCGGGCGCCCCAACTCCTGTGTTTGTTCAAGGTTCAGTTGTACTTAATTCTTTTGTATTGCCAACAAATATTCCCCTGTACATATATACCACATTTTGTTTATTCAGTCATCAGTTGATGGACATTTGGGTTGTTTCCATTTCTTGGTTGTTGTGAATAATGTGAGCATTGGTGTATAGATTTTTATGACCTGTGTTTTTCCTGGGTTCATACCTAAGAAGTACTGGATCATATGGCAAGTCTGTTTAACTTTTGGAAGAATTGCCAAACTGTTTTCCATAGCAGCTCCCACCAGCCCTCATGAGAGTTCTAATTTATCCACAACTTTGTCAACACTTGTTATTATTTGTCTTTTTTACTTGAGCCATGCTACTGAGTCTAAAGTGGTATGCCCTTAGAGTTTTGATTCATATTTCCTTGATGGCCAATGATTTTGAACATTTCTTTATATGCTTATTGGCCATTTGTTTTCTTTGGAGAAATGTCTGTTCAAATTCTTTGTCCACTTTCTGTTAAGGAGTTGTAAGACTTATATGTGTATTTTGGACATGAGTCTCTTATCAAATGATTTACAATTATTTTCTCCCATTCTGTGGGTTTTCTTTTCATTTTCTTGATAATATCCTTTGAAGCACAGAAAACTTTAATTTCAAAGACCTCTGATAAAACCAATTTTTTTGTTGGCAGGGGAGTCACTTGTACCTTTGGTATCTTATCTCTGTTTTCTTCTAAGAGTTTTATAGTTTTAGCTATTACATTTTGGCCTTTGGTTGATTTGAAGTTAATTTTTGCATGTAGTGTGATATAGCAGTCCACCTTTATTCTTTTGCATGTGGGTATCCATTTATCCTGGCACCATTTATTGAAAAGACTATTTCCCCATTAAATTGTCATGGCATGTTTGTTAAAAATAAATTGACCATAAATGTGTAGGGGTCTGTTTCTGGACTCTCAATTTTATTCTGTTGATCTATCTATCCTTATGCTAATACCATCCTGTCCTGATTGTTGTAGCTTTGCAGTGTATTTTCAAATGGGGAAGTATGAGTCTTCCAACTTCTTTTTCAAAATTGTTTTGGTGGAGTGCTTGGGTGGCTCAGTTGGTTGGGCGTCTGGCTCTTGATTTTGGCTCAGATCATGATCTCATGGTTCCTGGGATCAAGACCTACATCTACTTGGGATTCTCTCTGCCCCTCCGCTGCTCATGCTCTCTTCTCTCAAAATAAATAAGCATTACAAAAAGAAAAGATTGTTTTAGTTATTCAGATCCCTTGCATTTTCATATGAATTTTAGGATAAGCTTGTCAATTTCTATAAAGAATTCAGCAGGGATTTTGATAGAGATTTTGTTGAATCTAGATCAATTTGGGGAGTATTGCTATCTTAGCAGTATTGTTTTCCAGTGCCTGAACATGAGATGTCTGTCTGTTTACTTAAGTAAGTTTTTAATTTCATTCAGTAATGTTTTATGATTTTTGTTGTACAAATCTCATTATCCTGTTAAATTTTTTATAAGTATTTTTTGATGCTATTATAAATGGAATTGTTTTCTTTTTATTTTAATATGTATTTATTTATTTTGGTAGCAAGAGAGAGAGGGCATGCAAGGGGTAGAGACAGAAGGAGAGAGAGAGAGAGTCCCAAGCAGGTTCAGCACTGTCAGCGCAGAGCCCAATGTAGGGCTCAATCCCTTGAACTGTGAGATCATAACCTGAGCCGAAATCAAGAATTATTTATTTAACCAACTGAGCCACCCAGGCAACCCTGGAATTGTTTTCTTAATTTCGTTTTAGGATTATTCATTGCTAGTATGTAGAAATACAGCTGGTTTTAAAAATCTTTTGTTTGTTGATAATTTTTTAGTAATCTCTGTGCCCAAAGTGAGCCTCGAACTCATGACTCTGAGATTAAGAGTTGCGTGCTCTTCCAATTGCACCAGGCAGACTCCCCAGTAATATAGCCGATTAAAAAAATTTTTTTTAATGTTTGTTTATTTTTGAGAGAGAGAGAGAAAGCAGGCACAAACAGGGGAGGGACAGAGAGAGAGGGAGATACAGAATCTGAAGCAGCCTCCAGGCTCTGAGCTGGCAGCACAGAGTCCATCATGGGACTCGAACCCATGAACGGTGAGATCATGAACTGAGCGGAAGTTGGACACTTAACTGACTAAACCACCCAGGCGTCCCTATAGCTGATTTTTCAAATATTAATTTTCTGTCTTACAACATTGGTAAACTTATTTATTAAATTCTAGTAGTTTTTTAAATTTCTTTAAGATTTTGTACATATAAGGACATGTCATTTGTGAATAGAGATCATTTTAACCGTTCTTTCACAATCTAGATGCCTTTTTTTTTTTTTGGCCTGGCTAGACCCTCTAATACAATGATGAATAGAACTGGTAAGAGCAGACATCACTGTCTTTTCCTCATCTTTAGTCTTTCACCATTAAGTATAATTTTAGCTGTGGACTTTTCATAGATGCTCTTTATCAGTTGAGGGTGTATTCTGTTACTAGTGTGTTGGATGTTTTTTTAATAAAAGAGTGTTGGGTTTTGATAATTTTTAAATTTTAGACCATGTGGGTTCTTATATTCTATAGTGGATTATATTGAGTAAGTTTTAGATTTTAAATCAACCTTGTATTCCTGGCATAAATCCAAGTTTATACATTGTATATAATCCTCTATATACTATTTGGTTTGTAGTATTTTGTTGAGGATTTTTGTGTCTTTATTCATAAAGGATATTGGTGTGTAGTTTGCCTTTTTTGTGATTTCTCTGGTGTTGGTTTCAGGATAATACTGGCCTCTTAGAATGATTTGAGAAGTTTTTCTTGTGGTTCTGTTTTTTAATGTTAATTTTTAAAAATTTTTTGAGACAGAAGTGGGGACACAGAAAAAGAAGGAGACAGAAAATTCAAAGCAGGCTCCACACTGTCAGCACAGAGCCTGACACAGGGTTCAAACCCACGAACCCACGAGATCATGACCCGGGCTGACATCAAGAGTCAGATGCTTAGCCAACTGAGCCACCCGGGCGTCCCATCTTGTGATTCCTTTTTCTAAAAAAGAGTTGTGAAGCATTGATATTAATTCTTTAAAAAGAATTTTTTTAATGTTTATTTTTTAGAGAGAGACACACACACAGTGTGTGCAGGGGAGGGTCAGAGACAGAGGGAGACAAAGACTCTAAAGCAGGCTCCAGGCTCTGAGCCGTCAGCACAGAGCCCAACATGGGGCTTGAACTCACAAACTGAGATCATGACCTGAGCCGAAGTCAGCTGCTTAACCAACTGAGCCACCCAGGTGCCCTGTGGTATTAATTCTTTAAACATTTGGTAGAACACATCTGACCCTGTGCTTCCCTTTGTTAGTGGTTTTTAAGTTACTAATTTAATATACTTTTAAGACCAGTCATAAGTAAACATTTATATTGCAAGAGATTTTTATATACCTACTTACAACTTTTTCTTTTCTATTAAAGGTCTAATTATTCTGGAATCAGTAAACCATGGCATCAAAGAAATTTGCTGTTAAAGTAAGTAGCACTTAATAGTCTCCTTTAAAATGGTTACATTTGTGTACGCTGACTATTGAAGCTCTGAACTTTCCTTCTGCTCTTTAAACTAGGGATTTTACTGAAAATTTTAGGTGATTGAAGGTTTGCATGTTGAGAATGAGATGGAGGGGTTCGCTTGGGCAGCACATATACTAAAATTGGATCAATACAGAGAAGATTAGCATGGCGTCTGAACAAAGATGACATGCAAATTCATGAAGCATTACATATTTTTAAACTTGCTCTCCCTTGAGAAAAAAATTAAAAAGAGATAGGGGAGAAAATTAATAGTTCATATTGTTATAAGAATTTCTTGCTTAAAATCTAAGTAAGATGCCTTTTGGTCATAACTTGATCCTTAATGTTAAAAATTGTTCTTCACATTTGTATTTTGATGACATGATTTTTGATTATGACAAAGCAGATGAAAATAGGTAGGTGGCAAATGCTGCCGGTGGGTGAATGCCTGTTGAGAGATCTCTTGCCTGGTGGTTCTCTGTTGTTTTATTTTTATAAGTTTCTCTTCTGTCTCTCTTGATGGCTGGGGCTGAGACCTTCTCAAGTGAGGGGGGATCAGAGAACCGTGTGTGAGGGGTGGTGGGGAAGGGGAGGGGAAGAATTGATAGTGAGATAAGGTCTCTGAGATACCTTCACCTGTGTTGGCTGTGTAGGGCATCTTTTATATGCTAGTGTTACATTTAGTCCATTCAGAACATCAAAAACGGGCGCCTTGGTGGCTCAGTTGGTTAACTGCCTGACTCTGGTTTTGGCTCAGGTCATGATCTCACGGTTCGTGAGTTTAAACCTCACAGCAGGCTCTGTGCTGACAGTGCAGAGCCTGCTTGGGACTCTCTCTACCCCTCCATCACTCGTGCTCTCTCTCCTTCTCTAAAGAAATAAACTTAAGAACAGAAATACCAACACCGACAAATTACAGGAGTTAACCAGATCAGATGCTACTTAATATTGTAGTTATATATTATTTTTATCAAGTCATGTTTTATTAGGTTTACAACATATTTATAAATTTCATTGCTTACAATTAGTTCTTGTATCCCTGCATTCTGTAGTATTTCTTTTCATGAGAGATTGTGAAGTGGTGAGCTTTCCCTGTTTGTCTGAGAATGTATTTTTTGTCTTACCTCTAGAAAGTTGGTTATAGAAATCTAAGTTGAGTGTTATTTGTCCTCAGCACTTGGATATTTGTCATTGTCTCCTGGAATCTGTTATTGCAACTGAGAAACATTGTAGATATTGATATTTAAAACTACCTTAAAATTTAGTGGCTTAAAACAGGAGCCATTTCATTCTTTCTTATGATTCCAGGTTGCCTGGTATCATTCGGGTCATTTCTCTTTTTGATGATGGCTGAGGCTGCAGTTATCTGGGGACTCAGTTCACCTGGAACTCAAGGATGACACATTCACATGGCTGCCAGCTGACTCTGGCTGGGGTTGGGATCTCCCCCGGGGCTGCTAATTGTTGCCCTTCATTCTCAGTCACATGGCTACTCTGTGTGGCTTGGGCACCAACTAGCATGGCGGCTGAGTTTTGAGGGATGGTGTTCCAGAGCAAGAGTTTCTAGAATACAGACGTATAATTTGCCAGTTCTTTGAAGGCCTGGGCTCAGAAGTCTCAGGTGGCATTTATGCTGCATTCCACTGGTCAGCACAGTCAGAGGGCCCGGCCCATGGATAGGAGCAGTTTGATGCGAGAAGCAGCATGTGCTCATGGGGAAGGGAATTGTGGGGGCGCATCTGGGGAGACTAGCCACTACAGAAGTCTGCTCTCTGCCTCATTGTGATTTCTTTCTCGGTTATCAAATTATCCCTTTCTGGGTGCTCTTTAGATTTTATTTCTGTCTTTGAGGTTTCACAATTTCACTGTGAAGTCTCAAGCTAAAGGCTTGTTGTTTTTCTGGTTTGGGATGCATTGTACATTCCTATGAATGCTGCTCTGGTAGGCTTACATGGGTGCTGCTTGGCCATTTGCCTTTTGTTTTTTCTCTTTATGTCTCTACCTTGCATTCAGAGTGCTTTTTTCTTTTTTTTAAAGTTCATTTATTTATTTTGAGAAACAGAGGGATGGGGGAGGGGCAGAGAGAGAAGGGAAAACTAATCCCAAGCAGGCCCCATGCTGTCAGCATGCTGCCCAGTGCGAGGCTCAGACCCACAAACGGTGAGATCATGACCTGAGCCCAAATCAAGAGTTGGACACTTAACTGACTGAGCCACTCAGGTGCCCCCAGAGTGCTTTTTACTAGACCTCTTCCAGTTCATCAAAATTTCATCTGTTTTTAATTTGCTATTTAATCTGTATTTAATCTACTCTTGTTTATTTTTAGTGACTATATTTTTAAGTTGAGAATTTGTGTATGGTTATTTATTTTATTTTATTTTTTTAATGTTTATTTTTGAGAGAGAGAGACAGACAGAGCCCAAGTGGGGGAGGGGCAGAGAGAGATGGAGACACAGAATCCAAAGCAGGCCTGAACTCAGGAGCTGTGACGACATGACCTGAGTCTAAGTCGGATGATTAACCCACTGAGCCACCCAGATGCCCTGGTTATTTTTTTTTTAATTCAAATCTATCAGTTCTTTTTATATATACATACTTGTGTTATTTTAAAAATATGTTTCTGTATCCTCCTTTATCTTTATAATTTTAAAGTAATTTATTTCAGTCTCTTTTAGATGATTCTGTTACTTCCACTAGTATATAGTAAGTGTGGAATAAATTGGTGATCAATGTTCATGTGTGTAATTTTTAATTCCTATTTTTTCAGTCACATCCTGCACATGGTCCATGTTGCACATGTGCACGTGCACACTCACACACTCTCACACACACACACACACACACACACACACACACAGAGACACGCATGGGTGGAAGGACCTAAGAGTCCTGTAGTGCAGCTGAGCAGTTTCACATTTACTTCAGCGGGAGCCACTGGCATTTCAGTGGTTTTGGACCAGGCTTTATATTAATTTCATGGCTTGGGATTCCACCACCTTGTGGGCAGTACAACTTTGCAACCCACAACGGAGTCTGGCACAAGGTGGTGTTTTTAGTATTTTCCATGCTGTTTTCCCTTCCCTTCCCCCAGTTGAAGCCCTGGATCGATGGCAAGCTTCCATGTTGCTTCCTTGGTCTGCAAGCAGTGATTTTGTTTTTAGTTGCATTTTCCTGAAGGTTATAGTTTATCAAGAGAATGAAGGAGGGGCACCTGGGTGGCTCAGTCAGTTTGAGTTATGTGTTTGACTTTGGCCCAGGTCATGATCTCGAGGTCTGTGAGTTTGAGCCCCACATCAGGCTCTGTGCTGACAGCTCAGATTCTGTGTCTCCCTCTCTCTCTGCCCCTCTCCCACTCACCCCCTGTCTCTCTCTCTCTCTCTCTCTTCTCTCTCTCAAGAATAAATAAACATTAAAAAAAATGAGAATGAAGGAAAAAGCTCTACTGAATAGTTCCTGCTCCAAGAAACTATGGACAAACTGACCCGTTATGAACCACAAAGTATTACTTTATTATTATTATATGAGGATATCTACAATCCAGTCCTTATTTCTGTGTCCAGTATTGTACAGAGAACTGAAAATTGAAGTTCTTAACAACTCTGAGCTTAGCTGGAATGAGTTTTTTCCCAACTCTCCTTTCTCTTTTACCCTTTTGTGGACTTTCGGATACCAGCTCTCAACTATCCTGGCACTCACATAGTCTGACCAGCAGGCTTGAATCTTCTAAGGGGTGATTTTTTTTCTCCTTCCTGTTTTATTGAGATATAACTGACATGTAACATTGTGTAAGCTTAAGATGTACACTGCAGTGATTTGATATGTGGTGAAATGTTTACCACAGTAAAGTTAGTTGACATATCCTTTACCTTATGTAATTAACATTTTGTTGTTCTTATGGTAAGAATATTAAAGCTCTACTCTGGTAGCGACTTTCAAGTATACAATACAGTATTGTTAACTGTTGGCACATTAGATCCCCAGAACTTATTCATCTTATAACTGAAAGCTTAACCCTTTGACCAACATCTACTTGGCCCCTAACAACCACCATTCTGTTCTGTGTTTCTAGGAGTTTAATGTTTTTAGATTCCATATATAAGTGAGAGTATACTACATCATTTGTCTTTCTCTGACTTATTTCATTTAGCATAATGCCCTCAAAGTCTATCCATTTCTCACAAACAGGATTTCCTTTTTTTTTAAATGGCTAAATAGTATTCTGTTGTGTATTTTCGCCACATTTTCTTTGTTCATTCATCCATTGATGGACATTTAGTTTGTTTCCCTGTCTTTTGTATTGTGAATAGTGCTGCAGTGAACGTGGGGTGCAGACAGCTCTTTGAGAGAGTTGATTTCATTTCTTTTGCATATATACCCAGAAATGGAATGGTTGTATCACATGGTGGTTGAATTTTGAGTTTTTTGAGGAACCTGCATACTGTTTTCCATAATGGTTGCACCAGTTTGCATTCCCACCAGTCATGCCTCAGCCAAGGTTCCCCTTTCTCCACAGCCCCACCAGCATTCCTTTCTCTGGGTCTTTTTGATAATAGCCATTCTAGTAGGTATGAGGTGATAACTTGGTTTTGATTTGCATTTCCAAAGGAGGGATTATAAGTACTGTTACGGGTTTATGTATTTACTAGGCTTTTGAGACAGAGAGCCATTTTTTGGCTTTGATTTTTTTTCCTGTAGTGTACTTGTTTTCTATTTTTTAAAATTCTTTATTATTTTATTCCTTCTCTCTCTCTCTCTCTTTTTTTTTTTTTTTTTTGAGTAAATGTGTTCTTCTCTGTCCAGTTTAAAGGGTAAGTTTAAATCATGGATTTTGAGCCTTTTCTAATATATAAGCTTAAAAGCTATAAATTTTTCTCTCTAAACATTTACTACTTTAATTGTATCCCTCTTGTTCTGTTACAGATGCAGTTAAAGTAGGGATTTTGTTTTACAAATAAACATATTTTCTAATTCTTGCTGTGATTTAATTTTTCATCAGTGGGTTATTAAAATACGTATTACATAGTTTCTTAATTTTGGGGAGTTTTTTTTTTTTAAGTTTATTTATTTTGAGAGAGAGTGCACATGTGTCCAAGTTGGGGAGAGCAAAGAGAGGGAGGGAGAGAATCCGAAGCAGGCTCCCTGCTGTCAGCATGGAGCCCTACTCTGGGCTCTGTCTCAGAAAGTGTGAGATCATGACCCTGAGCCTTGAGATTATGGCCTGAGCTAAAATGGAAAGTTGGATGGCTAATCAACTGAACCACCCAGGCATCCCGAGAATTTTCGAATAATCATTTTATTGTTTATCATAATTCCTGTATTTTGGAAAGTATTCCATAAGCACTTGAAAAATGTGATGGTTTTCAGATGCACTGAAATATATATGTTGCTTAGATCAGGTTTGTTAATTTTGTTATAAAAATCTAATCTTTTACTAGTTAGTAAATTATTAATCTAATGTTTACAAACAGTGTTTTCATGTTATTTAGGTAAATTCCCAGTAGTACTTCTATGGGAATTTACCATTGATTGACCATATAGCAATTCTATTTTTAATTGCTTGGGGGGCCTCCATACTGTTTTCCACAGGGGCCCTGCCGGTTGCATTCCTACCAGCACAGCACTAGGGTTTCTTTTTCTTCACATCCTTGCCAACACTCCTTGTTTCTTGTGTTTTTGATTTTAGCCTTTCTGACAGGTAAGGCAGAACAGAGACATTTTCAGAGATGCAAAGTCTAAAAAAATTTTCTTCTAGTGTGTGCTCTGTTTTAGGAAGGATGTGGTTTTCCAAAACGAGAACGTAAACAGAGCAAGAGTGAGACAGAGGGCCTGGGAAACAGGCAGGCTTGCAGGTGAGTGCCTGAGTGGATCCCACGGGGTCAGCAGTGTGTTCTGCCTAGAAAACAGCTAGTTGGATTGGCACAGGATATAGGGTTCCACGAAAAAGATCTCCAACAAGAAAGGATGAAATCACTCACATATTTCAGGGTACAGAGAGGAGGTTTTTTAGGTTTGTCAGAGAGTATGGGAATGATGTAGTGACAAGAACATGGGAAGCTACACAAAAAAATGATGCAGCTCTTAACTGAAGCGAACCAAAGGGTATACAAGACAGGAAAGTGAGCACAGTGCACTCCATGGCTCAGCTTTGCACAGAGGGTTCATTCCATATGTTGTGAACTCCGAATGTTGGAAGACTGGGGAAGGAAATGTGTGGGTGGTGGGTTGGAGGCATTGTCCTTATCAGTAGAAAGTATGTGAAACTGAAGTAATGAGAAATTGATGGTGATAACATAGTATTTAGAAATATGATAGTAAATACCAGATCAAATTAGCTGCTTTCAGTGTAGCTGCTCCTGGTGAGTGAGAGCTGGGGAAGGGTGGTGACTGCGTAGGCAGATCAGGGCTCTTTTTGATAAATAGCTGCAATCTGATAAGAACAGATACTACATTTGATCTTAGCCAAAAGGCTGAGAAGCGATAAAATAGCTGCAGTCTGTATATATGCATTACCATAATCCATAATTGCGTAAGTAAAATTTAAAAGGAGTTAAGCAAGTTTTCCCATAGATGCATGTACTTTTGATTCTCTGGGTTGAAAAATACTTGGGTAGAGCATGGTTTCTAAAGTAATAGGACACCCAGTGAAAACCAGATAGTTTGCCCCTTGCACCTTTGTTGTTTATTCCTTGACTTTCCCTGGAATGGTATTAATTATCCATGCAAACAGTTTATCCTTCTTTACTGAAGAAAAAAAGAAAGTTCTGACCTTCCTGCACATAACAGAGCTTTTTTTTTTTTTTTTTTAAACTCATTGTGTCCCTGTCCTTGAACTCTTTCTTATAATTGTCTCCTAGGCCAGAATTCCAGGAAATGGCAACAGTGAATGAGATGAGAGCCCTTGGAGCCAGAGCTTTCAGGGTCTCTTGACTTGTGGGTCACGGCAACTTGTGGCAGGGAGATAAGCCCCATACTTCCAGGACTCCTTCCTAATTTGTGCGTAGTGGTGACAGCCAACACATGCCTTCCCAAGGCTCCTTAGTGATCTTAATTCTAGCTCTGCACCCACTCCAGTATTTTAGAATTTCCAAAACTATACATTGTTTAGGGGCCAGGGGTCAGCAAATTTCATCTCAGAGATTAGCTTTTGTTTTTGTAAATAAAGTTTTATTGGAATGCAGCCACTCCCATTTGTTGACATATTGCCTCTGGCTGCTTTTATGCTACAATGGTAGAGTTGAACAGTTGCAGCAAAAGACATTATTGCGTGCGAAGTCTGAAATATGTCTGTCTGTCTATCTTTCTGTATAAATATGTCTCCTAAGCACACCTCAATTCCTGCTGGCCGCAATTCAAGTGTTCAGGAAACACACATGGCTGGTAGCAGCTGTGTTGGACACCATGGGTCTCAATCCATGCATCCTTCTATGCTCCCACCTCTTTGCTTCTTGTCAGAGTAAGCTTTCAGTGAAGTTCCCTTGGGCTAAACTGCCTGCAAGGTGGATACATTAGCAAGGCCAAGGCAAGGCCGTTTCCTTTACAAGTGGAAACAAGAAATAGACATGGACATAAACTGTATTAATCATGGGCTTTTTCCCATAAAAACACAACGCTTTAATAAGAAGAAAATAAATTTGAATAACAAATTATGGTCAAAAATGTCAAATCAGTATATATGGTATTTGCTTCTGAAAAGTTTATGGGTCCATCCCCTGCTTTAAAGGTATTTTTAAAAATATGTGGTATTGCCAGGCCTCACTCCCGATAATAATTACATCTTAGGATTTAAAATTTTCACCTTGGGTTCCAGCAAAGCAATACTTTGAAAGGTTCCTACTTCATTGTCTGTCTCTGTTTGTAGATCATTTCCTCTGCTTCCTGCATCTGTTTTCTTGGATTAGCTAGGTATTACACTAAAGTCTAGAATTCTTTTGGCTACAAAGCTTGCTCTGCTGCTTCTCCTCCCCTCAATCTACTTTATTGTGGGTGGGAAAATTTTTGTTGGGAGGGCTTGATTAATTAGAAGGGATTCCTGGCTTCCCTAGCAGTGGCAGCCTGGGAAGATTACAGAGCTTGGCTTAGTGACAGGCCAATCTGTATTTAAGGAAAAACTCGACCAGACAGATTTCCCTGGAATGTGGATCTGGCTTTGTCTTCTTTCACAGAGAATGTGTAATGACCCCCTCCTCCTCCTTCCCACCCACTCCAGGAGACTTAAAGCTTTTACTTTTGCTGTTGATATTTGTCTGCTTTTGATTCTGGGGAGGGTGGGGAGCTGGAGTTTGGGGGCAGGAAGACTGAGTCATTTTCTAACTCTAAAGTAACAAGTTTAAGATTTTATTAATGTTTAGGAGTAGAGGAGAGATTTTTACTTTTGAAAAAAATGTCGCATCTTTACTATCTTTTTCCTTTCTACTCCTTTGTAGCTTTTAAAGTTTTATGTACTGTTCTGAATTTCAGTTAACCTTAGTTTCTGCATTCCTTAGAACAACCACCAAAAGAGAAATATGTCTAAGAATTGACAATAATTTCCTCTTTGTAATAAAAGTAAAAGTGAAGAGGAGCTCTTTGAACTTCTAGAGAAAGAGAGAAAGTTGAATAGCAAATGGGCTTTTGTCTTGCTGGCTTGCCTCATGAACCACTTTAATTCTGTGTCCTAGGATTTTTAGTCTACCTAAAGGGGAATGTGGTATTGACTTTGTCATCAGCACTCATTTCAAAGCTGAGGCTTTGATTTTGTGTATTGTTGAAAAAAAAGATTTATACAAATATTTTCATATTTGTTGAGTCTAGGTAATGAATTTTATTCTAAATTTTAAGAAAGAATAAAACTCAAGTGCCCTAACAAAATAAATCACAGAAGTTTTAAATGATTACATTCTTTATTTAGAAATGAATTTAAAGAAGGAGTGTGTAACCTTGATTCCTGGAAATGTTTGTAGAAAGGCATTTGTCTTTGTGAAACTTATCAAGGTAAAAAGAAGTACTTCTGCATTTCTTCTCCCAGTACTTAAGCTCTTCATCTTCCAGTTTCTTCTTAATTCTGTCTGTTCCTTGGAGAGCTTTAATTTTTCAAGACATAGAGCCAGGAAGAATTTGCCTAGTGGTGGACGACACGCACCAACCAAAGTAGGCTGCTCTTTATCCCCACTGTATATTATCTGTTCTGTTACACTGGCCCTGCAGGTAACTGTGGTCAGCAGAACATGCCCTGATTACTTGGGAGACTCGACATAAAATTCAGAGTTCTCCAGTAGTCACCCAGTTAATTCTGCCTCAGGTTAAAGCTCTTCGGTTCCTTCTCATTCAATAGGGCATTTGCTTTGAGTGTTGATGACTTTGAAACAAAGTTCTTGTTGGACTTGAAATGAAACTTCCTTTTCCAAGTGTTCATTCTTTTTGGCCAGACACCCAGTTTCTGGGCTTTATTTTTCCAATCCTCCCTGTGTGTATAAGCTCATCTATTCTTTTTTTTTTTGGATGATTAGAAAGTGCTTAAGTACATCCCTGGCTTCTCATCCTCTCAATTTCAACTTTCCACCTGCCTCCGTCACATCTCTAACTACACTGATCCCGAAAACCTCAAACTAAGAATTCAGTTTGTCACAGTTTTCTTCTGAACTGGCTTTTGGTTTGAATGCCTGTGACACTACCCTCACACATCCCAGGCATGTCCATTTATGATATCTCCTTGTCTTTTATTCCTGCTAACGTGTATTAACACATCCATTCTCTGCAGAGTGTCTTGGACTTGCTGCTTCTGTCTTCTTTTCTTACAGATTCAGCCTTTATGATCCTTGTGGTTTCTATTTCTACCTTAATCTCTGGATGATCTCTGCCTTTCCTGTCTTGCCATCCCAGTTTATCTAGGCAAGTTCCAGGATAATGTTTTTTTAACACCATTTTCATCATGTTACTTCCTTAAGTGATCAGAGTAATTCCTTCTGTTTAATCAGATCTGATCTGAACTTTCTGGCTAGATTTAAGGCACTCTTATAACTATTCTCTCTTCCTCTTTAACTCTGACCCAGGGTTTCATCTTGGAACTTGGGAATGGGGCCCACCTATTCCTCTGAAACTGATGCCATTGCATTTTCTGCAGTGATCTAGCCTGTGGTTTTCTCTCTTCTTGTTCTCTCTTACCTTTTCTTCCTTAGTCTCCAGGCTTGATTAATGACTCCCTTTCCCTTTGACACACAATCTAAACTTTTCTCACATTGATTATCCTCTCACTTTGTTCCATTGTTCACTTTGTTCCTGTGTGCAGCTTATGTTTCCTACATGTTCCCCACGTGTTTACACGTGGCTTTACAACATACTACCCCAGCCACATTCCCCGAGAAGAAGGACCTTTGCTCTGCTTCTTTTGTATGCACACAGGCCTTGAGTAATCTGAAATATTTCTGAGGTGCTCAGTAACCCCTCACTTTCCTTATTACAAAGATAAGAAGTTTCTTTCCTTGTGGCTCATGGAGAACAGGGAAGTCACTTGAGCTTAGAGTTATTTTTTAGCAGTTTTTTTGGGGGGGGGGGTTCCAGATGGGGAATGTTATAATACTCTATTTGTGGTATATTTCTTTTCTTATATTTCTTCTCAACTTATTTCTCCTTTTAGGAGTCCACAGTTCTGCTCTGAAAATATTTTAAGTAATTCTTTTGAAAATAGCCTCTTTTAATATCTAAAATGACAATGTGTAGAGTTTGCTTCTGTATGTCTTTTAGGAAAGTAAATTATTTCAGTATAATGTTAACTGCTTGGACATTATTATATTTTATTTAGATTAGCACCTTAGTTTTAGACCTTGATACTTTAATTTTTCCAACAGACGTACAAAGCATATTCTTTGTATGTTATAACTTAGTCTAATATAAAAAGCAATTCTAGGTATAAAAGTAGAGTCAGGATCTTAACACCAGATACAAGAACTCAGGAAGTTCCTTGGATTCTCTCTGAAGGCTGTAGAGGGCATCATTGTTCTGTGTTTTGTTACGTATGTATGTCTGCAGACTTTGTGATTCAAGGAAACACAGCAATTAAAGTGCTTTTAAAATCACTGGCTCATTCTTAAATTATCATGACATCCTGCAGGCCAGTGTTTGTTTGCCTGGGAGCTGTGTGCATGCTCTCGTCTATAGCTTGTTATGCCTGTGGATATTTAGTTTGCTCTGTCTTATAATTGTCTTCACCGGGAAACATCACCAGTAACTGCAGCAGTAGAAAAACAGTCACGGCAACCCAAACTATCCAAAGTGGCCTCAGAGAAAACATCTTAGAGTGATACAAGACTGCTTCTGGTGTGCTTCCTTTCCAGATTCAGGAACCGGAAGTGATGCGTTGAGAGTGAGGATCCCTCCCTTTGTCCTTGGAAAGCTTTGGGAGCCCAGCCCAGCCCTGGTCCCAGCAGTAAAAGCCTGAGGGTTTGGTTGGGACTGGTACAAGTCTTTGAATTCATGGTGTTACTGCACTTCCTGCTTTTCCTACTCCCCTTTCCTTATTGTTATCATCACCATTCATTTTGGGGATGTACGGTTGAAGAGTCAGAGTGTTCTTGCATTCTACAGCCCCTGGGGATTCCATGTGAAGGACATCCCACTGGAAGAGCTGTGTGAGGCCGTCTAGCCAGCCATATGACAGAAGGATGCACAGTGTTCACTTCTTGTCCTTTAAAAGCTCCTCTTGTAGTAATGGCTTGGAATGCCCGTGATTAAGTAATATAGGAAGCTAAGCCACTGCATATATCACTTTGTCGCATGTGAGTGAGCATGTGACAGTAATATTCTGATTTTAAGACCACATGAAAAATCAAGAAATGAGTTTTTCATGGTGACCCTACATTGTCACACAGGCATGTGCAGTGTTTTGCAAGTGTGGTCTGAGATGCAAAAGAAACACTATGCCCTATAGATGCTGGCAAACAAGTTGTGGATAGTATTGAGGTCATGTCGAGTCCTAAATTTCTGTGATTGTCTGTATTCTATGCATGTTGCTTTAGGTTTTTTTGTAGTACTTTGTGAAATTTAGATCATCAGGTACTTGAGGAAAGGATTTTAGAACATGAAATTAGCATCAGACATATAGTCAGGTTTCCTGAATTCACATTGTGGTTTCAGTTGTGAAAATTGGATGACGTGGGGTGAATCCTGTTACCTCTCTGACCATTCTTCAGCTCTAAAATAGGAATAATAGCACTATGTGTCTGACAGTGTTTCTTGTGAATATTGGATTTATAATAAAAGACAATGCTGTGAAAGTGTTCGGGAAAATAACATTTTATGAATATCATGGCCCTTGGTGATTGTTTTATGGTTAACAATCTGTACAATAGTCGAGGGAGTTGGCCTCAGCATCTTACTTGTTTCTGGTCTCATAGTTCTTTGGAGTGAGGACCAGTCTAATTGTTTTCAACACCTCCAGTGTGAGGTGTTACTTAGCAAACTATCATTTATCCTGGCATGCCCTAGGTTAGGCACAGACAAGGCTGATGATTACCCTTCGCTCTCCTCAGGAGGATTTGCATTGAGAAATGAATGTGTCAGATTGTAAACAGCAGTAGGTTAGTGGAGCACCGAGATGCCAGAGTGCCCTGCTTAGCTGAGTTGTGAACAAATGAGTACAGGAGTCCCCCTTTACCTGTGGGGAATACATCCCAAGACCCCCAGTGGATGCATGGACTCGCAGATAGTACTGACCCCTATATATGCTGTGTTTTGTGTGTTTTTTTTAACTATACTTACATACCTACAGTAAAGTTTAATTTATAAAGTAGGCACAGTAAGAGAGAACATTAAAATAGAACAATTATATCAATAACTAATGAAAGTTACATGAATGTGGTCTTTCTTAGAATATCTTCTTGTACTGTACTCATTCTTCTCATGGTGATGTGAGATGATAAAGTGCCTACATGATGAGATGAAGTGAGGTGAATGATGTAGCATGAAGCTACGATTGGGCATATGCTACTACATGTTGTCAGGGGGAGGGTCATCTGCTTCCTGACTTTGGGTGACTGCAGGGAACTGAAACTGTAAGATGAAACTGCAGGCAACTACTGTATAGTGATTTTGTTCAGATTTGTGTTCAGTGGGATGTTGTGGTAAAGCCATAGGTCAGTCATTCGGTTTGGTATCCTGTTTGTGTGTTTGTTTACATGGTGGACTACAGTGACAGGTGGCCGGGGCTAGAAGTCAGGGGGCTTTGATGTTAGTCCTTGGTATTCCTGACTTTGGACTGGTCAGTTAACCTCTTTTTTCAGTTATCTATAGCTGTGTAACCAACCAGTCCCAAACTGCGTGATGCCACAGGTCAGAAAATCCATCCAGAGGCCGCCTGGGTGTCTTGGTTGGTTGAATGTCCAACTTTAGCTTAGGCCATGATCTCATGGTTCTTGGGTTCGAGTCTTGTGTCAGGGTCTGTGCTGACAGTTTGGAGCCTGGAACCTGCTTCAGATTCTGTGTCTCCTTCTCTTTCTGCCTGTCCCCTGCTCGCACTCTATCTCTGTCTCTGTCTTTCTCTCAAAAATAAAACATTAAAAAAAGAAAAATAAATAAATAAAAAGAAAATCTAGCCAGGCAGATTTTCTGGTTTACATGACATTGGCTAGGGTCACTGTCTTGAGTGCTTTCGGATACAGACTAGGCTGGAAATTTCAAGAAGGTCTTGCTCACACATTTGGTTTTCCTCCATGATGTCTCTCTTTATTCACAGGGTATCTTAGCATTCAGTAGTCTAGCTTGAACTCCCTTATAGCATGGCGGCTGGCTTCCCTGGAGAACATGCTAGTGGAAACTGCTAGGTTTCCTAAAGGCTGTGTCTGGAATTAGCCTTGTTTCTTCCATGATATTTTATTGGTCAGCAAATCATATAGTAGGTAGGAGAGGAAATAGACTCTGCCTCTTGAGTGGTGAGCTTATACGGAGGAGCTAAGGAATTGTTGGTGACCATCTTCAGAGATTTTTTACCACAGTTCTCTTATCTCTTTTTTTCCAGTGTTTGTTTATTGTTGAGAGAGAGAGAGTGTGAGTGAGGGAGGGACAGAGATGGGGGGGACAGAGGATATGAAGTAGTGAGATTATGACCTGAATTGAAGTTGGATGCTCAACCGACAGCCACCCAGGTGCCCCTGATAGTTCTCTTATCTCTTAAGTGAAGTGTTGAAATCGAGAGTCTCTAAAGATATGCCATCCTACATTTTTATGATTCTATAAATTTTTATTTGAGGAATTTTTTGTGTATGTTACAGTGGAAAGAATTTGGGCTTTGGAGGTAAAAAGGCCTGGGTTTAAATCAGGGCCTTAATATATATATATTTTTTATAATAGTTTATTGTCAAATTGGTTTCCATATAACACCCAGTGCTTCTCCCCACGAGTGCCCCCCACCATAACCATCACCCCCTCCCTTCCTCCCCCTCCCCTTCAGTCCATGGTTCGTTTTCAGTATTCAGTAGTCTCCCTTGATCTGTGTCCCTCACTCTTCCCCGCTCTCCTTCCCCCTTCCTCTCCCCATGGTCCCCTGCCAGGTCTTTCCTGTTAGACCTATGAGTGCAAACATATGGTATCTGTCCTTCTCTGCCTTACTTATTTCGCTTAGCATGACACCCTCAAGGTCCATCCACTTTCCTACAAATGGCCAGATTTCATTCTTCCTCATTGCCATATAGTACTCCATTGTATATATACCCCAGTGTTCATAGCGGCACTTTCTACAATAGCCAAATCATGGAAAGAGCCTAAATGTCCATCAACTGATGAATGGATCAAGACGATGTGGTGTGTGTATATATATATACAGGGCCTTAATATTGACCGGCACTTTGGAAAATGAATTACCCTTTCTGAGCTTTTGTATTCATCTGTTAAATAGGGTTAATTAAATAGTGTTAACATAAACCACCTTCTGGGATGATTGTCCATCTTAGCACAGAGTCATCACTTAGAAAGTGTTAGCATTCTTTTTCTTCCGTGTTACCTGATAGGAGACTTTTCCAGAGCCAGTAGTAGTTAAAGACATTAATCGCAGGTCTTTTTGTTTATTTTACTATGAAGATGTTCAGGTATTTTCGTGGTGGTAAGGGTATTTTTGTGAGATCAGGGGTCCAAACAAGATAATTCAGTTTGTTTACCTGTATTGGTGTTATGAATTATCCCTAGAATACTGTTGCTATTTAGTAAAAAACATGCTTAAAAAGAACGAATTTGAAAATGTATTTTGGTCTGTGAGCAGCTGACTTATTTGGCATTTCTAGTATCTTTTGTCTAGAAGAAGGAAAGAAACCCCGTGGGATGGGCAGCATTCTGTCTTACTGTTTTGGACTGTGATAGTTCCTCACCCACGGGCCAGGACCGATAGGTGAACTGGTTCACGTGCTTCCACAGTCGTGTGAAATGGGTCCAAAAGCTCAGAGACTAAGGGGAGGAAGAGGAAAGAAAGACTTCTCTAAAGCACTGGTTCTCAGAGTGTGTTCCTCGGATCAGCAGTACTAGCATCTCGTGCACTAATTACAGTGTGTATTTCCATCATAGTGTTATTGTGAGGGTTAAATGAAATGATTAATATAAACGTAATCATTTTACTAAATATTAGCCATTATAATACTGTCATCATTATAAAAGTAACCATTTTGATTAATTTTTTCTTCTGGGATATTTTATGAAACAACTTATCTTGCACTTCTTAAAGCTGCCAGAGTTATTAGTCCTTTTTAAAGTTTTGCTGATGGTCTGTCGGTCTAGCAGTATTTCATGTTAAGTAAATGAAGGCTTGTTTAAGCAATGTCTCAAGGTGCTTCTTACAAAAGCTCATAATTCTGAAGAAGATATTCCTCAGTCTAAAGTGATGTTGAGAAATCATATAACATAGTTATGCAAATACGTTCAAAGCCCTAGTGTTTGTGGGAGTCATTAATGCCATTTAATGAGTCCCGGGGCAATGTCTGAACTTCGGAGTTTGCTTTTAAGAGCCATTCTCTCTCTAGACCTGCTTTCTTTCTTCATTTTAGATCTCGATGTCTTAAACAAAAGTCTCTGTGGAGTTTTTTTTTTTTTTCTTTCTTTCTTTTTTTTTTTTTTTTTCCATTTGTGGTCACTTAAGGATCATGGTTAACCCCAAAAGGAAGGCCAGCGAGGCTGTGGGGGCCTGGGCTGGGGCCTGGAGCCTCGATACCTTAGCCTGCTGCCTATTCACTTCCTCTTTTCTCCTCCTCACCACTATGTTTAAACCATATCCCAAAGTGAAAAAGAGTTTATTTGTCTTTGAGGCCTGCTGATTCAGAGACATGGGTGCTCTTTGGGATGTCACTGTCTGACCGCTAGGCTGTCAACTGTCTTTTGGCTGAGCTGTCAGCTTCCTTCTGGCGCCTCCTTCTAGGACTGGAAGCGATTGCTTTCCCCCAGCAAGCCTTGGGTTCAGGCCTTGGCCGGTCATTGTCAGTTTGTCTTGCTTGCCCTTACTGGGTCTGGCTTGGTGTTCATCCTCTTGTCTCTTGCCTTCTCTGGGTCAGCGTGTGGAGTGGTCGCTCTAAAGCTGCGGTTCAGCTGGAGGGTACGATACTCAAGGCAGAGCCAGGGGCCCCAGAAAGCATTCTGCTTCGGGTTTTCAGCAGTGTTCCCTGGAAATGCTGCATGCCATGGGGGGCCTGAGGTGGGTCGCTGTCCCTGTTCTGAGTGGCCCAGCTCTTATCAGCTTAATGTATTGAGGTTCTGCACAGAAGTGAGTGGTGGGGAGGGGGGCTTAACACACATTGAGGAGCACTGATGTAGTCCAGCTCCTTTGCAGAGGAGGTCAGAATCCCTATGAAGCAGAAGATGAAGATCTGAAAAGTTGCCCAAGAAAGTACCTTATTTAGAGCATATGGACTCTTTTGGACTGATGATAGTCAAGGCTCATTGGTAGAAGAAACAAACCTGGCATAATCCCAGGGCTCTAAAGGAGTCTTTACGTATGATAAGGGAGCAGAAATGTTTCAGAGTATCCCAGCACTGAGCTTCGTAAAGGCCTGGAAAAGTTTTACCACCCATGGCCCTGCTCCCAGGCAGCTCCCCCATGGGCCTTCCTTTGACAAGCAGGGCCATGGTCTCTGCATTCTCTTTGTCATTCTCCCTCTGCTGGCATCTTTCCACTTCCCTATAGAACATGATGGCTCCTCACCTCTCAAGGGAGATATATTACAACTCGTGGGGGCAAGTTTTGGTACGTGTCCACCTATGCCTCAGGGATGGGGACAGGGGCAGTGTCACGTAGTACATATGTGGCTGTCCGTGCCTGTACCTACCCTTGGGCATGGCAGTTGTTAGAAAGAGGGGCACAGAGTACCTCAAAAGCTATGCAGTAGTCCTTTATGGTTTAGAGACTTCACTATAAAGTTTCTCCATGGCAGTCCTATAGACAGGCCTTCTTACAGAACATAATAATGAGTTCTTATAGTTTGTAAGAGGCCTCAGGGGCATCTGGGAGGTAGCTGGAATAATCTGGCCCTTGAGAAGGTTCTCTTAGTTACTGGGATTGAGGATGATCATAATTAGGACTTTACTTACGGTTTGCAACTTGCCTTATTATTGGTATGCATGTTGAGGTGTTTTAAGGTTGTTCATATCCCGCAGTGTTTCTGTGTGATAGTAATTAAACCAAAATATTGCAACAGTCAAGAAAAGTATCAAAGAGGATGTCAGTCTACTAAAATTCCTGAATGTCTACTCTCCAAATGACTTTGTGAGTCAGGAGAGGACCCAACCTTCAGTAGCAAGCATCTGTCCTTAAATCTTAAACTTCAGAGCACTGAATACTTTCCAGAGACGCAGCTCTGAGTCTACATATTTGATTTTGACTCAGCATTCCATTTATACTTCCTCCAGTGTGTGAAAAAACACAAACTGCACTGTAGCTTTAGTATTTTTAATTGTCACCAAGTTGTGCTGCTAGACACTGTGCAAAGTCTTTTAACAGCTGATGAAATGCTTACTTTTTAAAAGATGGCCTGATAGAATCAGATGTTGCTGTATCATTTCCAATGCTGCCTGAGTCTGTTTCACTTCCCACAATGACTGATTCTCCATCTGCCATGACAGTGCATTCCTGAGCGGCTGCCCCCTCACTGGGTTGGTGACTAGAATGTTTATTTTTAGGAAAAATTAAAATGATCCAGCGAAGGGTGTCTTGTGTAAAATTTACATGAATCAGTCTTTTTCACTGCAGGAGTCAGGAAGGGCTGTGTAGGGTGTGTGTGTGTATAGACCTTAAAGAACTTTTTATATGGAAAAAATTCTTTTAAATGACCAAAGGGGAGGAGTATCATGAACACTGATTTACCCATCACCCATCTTCAACGTTGTGGACAGTTTTAAATTAAGTAATAGGCAAGTTGAAGGCTGGCTTAAAAAAGTGAGCAATATCATGTGACATTAACACTTATGTGTTTAAACTGAATTTTCCAAGTTTCAGCACTGTTAATAATTCTCCACAAAATCAAGATTCTTTGTTCTTTCCTTCAGTCTTCAGTTTAAGTTCTAAGAAATATTACAAGTATAACAAGAGATCTTATTAGGGTGTTACTGTGGACAGCCCATGACAAAAGCAGACACTAAAACTGTTGATTTTGGTCATCTGGGTTCTGAAGTTACCTGTCCATATTCCTTAGATTGCTTATTTCACTTTGAAGGGAATTCTTACTGGAGTATTGCACAGTAGTGACATGGACCTCATTGCTTTTCCTCCCTGTGGGATCTTTTTGTTTTTTAACCTTATTTATTTTGATATAGAGAGGGAGGGAGGGAGAGAAAGAGATCCAGTGGAGGAGGGACAGAGAAGGGGACAGAGGATCTGAAGCGGGCTCTGTGCTGACAGCAGAGAGCCCAACATGGGGCTTGAACTCATGAACCAAATTGTGAGATCATGATCTGAGCCAAAGTCAGATACTCAATTGACTGAGCCACCCACATGCCCACTACCTGTGGGATCTTGATTCCTTTTCTCCAACATAGAGATAATGTGTCAGCTTTTACAGCAGTGTTACATAAAAAATATCTAACCCAGTGCCTGGCAATTAGTAAGTATTCACTAAGAAAGTCTTAGCTATTAGTAATAAAATTAAAGACACAGCTGGCAAGTAAACCAATTTTAAGATTATGTAGGCTACTTCTTACCTCTTCAAGTATTTCATTTCAGCAGCCTAATGTATGAAGTTCAAGTATGTTCTGGTGTGTTGTGCTTTTTGTTATAAGCTCTCTTTCAGAAGCTTTTGTGATAGGGTCACCTGGGTTGCTCAGTCAGCTCAGACTTTGGCTCAGGTCATGTTGTTATGGTTTATGAGTTCAAGCCCCGCACTGGGCTCTCTGCTGTCAGCACAGAGCCCACTTTGGATCCTGTCCCCCTTCTCTGCATCTCCTCTGCTTGCTCTCGTGCTTTCTCTCAAAAATAAACACTTAAAAGCTTTTGTGACAGCAAAAGAAGGGTACTACCATTTACTGACTACCTTCCCAACTCGGTGTTTTTCACGTATTAACCTATTGAATTCTCACAACACTGCCAACTACGCTTTACTGTTGACAGTCACAGAGGTGAAGGACAGCAAGGTTGAAGAATTCGCTCAGCTTGGAAATCAGAAGGGTAAAGTCAAGCCTGCAATCTCTTATTGAAAATTGTATACTTTGATAAAGAAGGTAGAGACTGCTAGGTGCAGTCTTGTAAAGAGACTGGTTTAGAATTGCCCTTGTCCGGTAATAATATGACTACTTATATGGTTTATAATTTTAAAGCTTAATTAACTATATTACTAACTTTTACTAGTCATAGTAAAACCCCTACCTTGGGAGATAGGCAGGGCGGATGTAATTATTAAAGAGGGGACCCTGAAGCCCCTGATCCTGGTTCTTTATTGCCTTCCCCTTCAAAAAAGTCTTTTAGGGAAAGACTTGTAGGGAAAAAGATGGATTAAAGACTATGGTGATTAAAGGTCAGTTTGGGGTCCTATTCTCTTTTTAGAACCTTACTGAACTAGGCCACATCTGCCAAGCCCTTCTTCACGTAGGCGCCCCTCAAGGGAGAGATTCTTGAGCATCCTTACCAAATGGTTGGGGAGAAGGAGAGTGTGAAGAGGGACAGTGAGAGAGGGAAGGGGTCAGTCCTAGAGCAAAAGGGGTATTGCCTCCATACTCAGGAAAGCGCAAGAGAAAACCGTCCAAAAGCTAGAATCCCACGGAGAGGCTGGCCGGTCCTCCCTCCACCAAGGCCTCTGCTCAGGTCCTGACCTAGTTTTGGGGAAGAAGTTAGGGAGACCTTGAGAAGTGGGTGGGATCATTGAGCTCCACCTGTGTGCCAGCAGTGATTGGCTTCTTCTCAAGAGGACAAACCTGCCTCTCAGGTTGGGGACAATCTGGGTCGTCAGCTGGTGTGGATGTAAAATAAAAACCAACATCTTATAACCTGGATGCTTTGCATGCTTCTTTTTTCCCTTCGGAAAATCAAAACAAGAAAAGTTTTCAAATGCACACCACTCAAATTCGTATTCTGTTACTATTAATATTATGTAGTATTAGCTTTTGTTTAAAAGCAGGCAACAGACTTGTTTTATATGTATATAAAAAAGACCCATTTTCATTATGAAGAATTCCAATGTGAAAAGAAAAAATCACTCCAGATTTTGGAAACAGCTCTTGTTAGCATGAGGTGACTGTCATTCCAGATGGATACTGTAGCTCTATCATATGTATAGATTGAATGATTACAGCAAAAGGGAGAAATACTTCTGTTGAATGTTGAATACTATAGCTGTTATTTTATTAAAAAAATTTTTTTTCAGTATTCACTTTTGAGAGAGAGAGAGAGAGTGAGTAGGGGAAGGGCAGAGAGAGAGGGAGACAATCTGAAGCAGGCTCCAGGCTCCCAGCTACCAGCACAGGGCCCAGTGCGGGGCTCAAACTCATGAACCGTGAGATCATGACCTGAGCCCAAGTTGGATGCTTTACCCACTGAGCCACCCAGGCGCCCTTATAGCTGTTTATTTCCTAAGATTTCTTTAAGATTAAAATAGCTTGTAAAGAAGAGGTTGAACTCAGTTTTTTAAAGTTTTATTTATTTTGAGAGAGAGCAAGAGCTTGAGGAGGAGAAAGGAGAGAGAGAGAGAGAGAGAGAGAGAGAGAGAGAGAGAGGGAATTCCAAGCAGGTCCCACACTGTTAGTGCAGAGCCCAGTGCGAGTCTCGAACCCATGAACTTCAAGATCATGATGTGAGTAGAAACCAAGAGTCAGATGCTCAATCAACTGAGCCACCCAGGTGCCCCAAAGATATTTGTATTTGTTTATTTATTTTGAGTTAATTTATTTTGAGAGAGACAGCATGTACCAAGGAGAGGCAGAGAGAGAAGGAAAGAGAGAATCCCAAGCAGGCTCTACACTGACAGTGAAGAGCCTGATGCAGGGCTCAGACTCACAAATTGTGAGACCGTGACTTTAGCTAAACCAAAGAGTTGGACACAACCTATTGAGACACCCAGGTACCACTTTGAACTCATTTTTTTATTATTTAAAAATAAATTTTTTAAATATTTATTTTTGAAAGAGAGCATGTGCATACCACAAGCAGGGGAGGGGCAGAGAGAGAGGGAGATACAGAATGTGAGGCAGGCTCTAGGCTCTGAGCTGTCAGCCTTGACCTCATGAACCATGAGATAATGACCTGAGCCACCCAGGCGCCCCTGAACTCATATTTTAAAAGTTAAATTTCAGTCTTGTCCTGCAGAAATGACTGCTTGCTGTGAGAAAGGGTAACAGTGTCTCACCCTTTTTCCTAACATCCTGATTTTTGTTGTTATTTTTATGTGTTTTAGTTTTGTATTATTTACATTTTTGTCCTGTGCTGTTGAATAAGATAGCCACTAACTGTGTATGGCTATTTAATTTTAAATTTACATTTATGTAAAATTAAAAATTGAATTCTTCAGTCTTGCCACATTTCAGGGGCTCAGTAGCCACAGGTGGCCAGTGGGTTAGTGTAGGTATTACAGAAAGTTATGATGGACAGCATCTTTCCTTGAGAAAGGGTTATTGGTGTTCATATCTGAATTCTTTCACATTTGAGAAAGTCTCTTTATTTGCCTGTAGAATCACATGCTACCTTGGCTCATTAATTTTTTTTTTAAAGTTCATTTACTTTAGAGAGAGAGAGAGAGGGAGAGAGGCAGAGAGAGAATCCTAGGCAGGGAGCCTGACAAACCCACCAAGAGTCTGACACTTAACTGACTGAGCTACCCAGGCGCCCTGCTCATACTTACTTTCCCTCGGAGTCTGGGAACAAAACTTTCACCAGTATCTTCTGATATTGAATATTAATGTGAAGAAATGTAAAGCCAGTCCAGTATTTCCTCATTATACAGACGACGTTTTTTTGAATTATCAGATACCTGAAAGATTTCGTAAGTATCTCTCAGTGTAGAGTACTATTTCATCTTATAAAATTTTTTTTTCTGGCACATGTGCTTTTTTGTTTATTAATTCTGTTCATTTTTCATTCCAGAGAGATTCTTAATGTTGTCTCTTATTCTTAGATGTCTTATATCTTGCCTATTCCATTTCTGGAGTTGTCTACTTAGAGGAGAGGTCCTTCTGTTACATGATTTTCATTTGCCTTCTGTATTTATTACCTTTCTCTAATTGTTTTAATGTCCTTGTTTCTTATATTTTTGTAAATCTGAAATGATTATACAAACCATTATCACCATGATTGTTAGTAAATCAATTTTTAGGGTTGTCAATTTCTTGTCTGTTTTGTTTTCACTTGTTTATTAATATTGATTTTGTTTCTTAATTTGTCTCATTTTCCCAATGTAACTTATTATTGTTCACCAAATGATCACCAAAATTAGCAGCTTAAAACAATAAACGTTTGCTCACTCACAATTTCTAGGGATCAGGAAAACAGGCATGGATTAGCTGGGCGCCTCTTGCTCAGGATCTCTCACAGGGCTTCAGTCACTGTGTCAGTTGGGACAGCTCAGCTGTGGGATGGTCTCCTTCCAAGGTCACTAATGTGATATTGGAGGATGTCTCTGGTGCTCACTGGCTGTGTGCTGGAGACATGTCTGTCTGTAACACACGGGCCTCTCCGTAAAGCACCTCACGACATGGCTGCTGGGTTTTCTTCAGAGAGCAAGAGAGGGTGCCCAAGATGGAAGCCACAGCCTTTGTGTTACTTAACCTCATTGTGACATCACATCATCCCCTCTGCTGCGTTCTTTTTGTGAGAAGCAAGTCATTAAATCCAGCCCACACTCCAGGGAAAAGGATTATACAAGATCATGAAAACTAGGAGACAAGATTTTGGGGCTCCATCTTGGTGCAGCCTATCACACCTTCATTGCCATTTAGTTCTGTTTGATTGTCTGTCTTTGGGTTCTTGAGTTAATGAATTCCTTCTGTAGCCTTGAGTTGTTTTGTTACCCTTAGCAATTAGATACTCTTCTATTTCTCACATTATGTTTCTTTTTCAATTTGGACATGTGCCTTTTGTTACTTGTTTGTTTGTTTTAAGTTTTAGAGAGAGTACAAACCAGGGAAAGGGGCAGAGGGAGAAAGAGAGTGGGCTCAATCCTGAGTCTCTGGGATAATGACCTGAGCTGAAATCAAAAGATGGACTCTCAACAGACTGAGCCACCCAGGTGCCCCCAATTGTTCCTTTTTTATATTGTGTTTTTCATAGAAATCCAAAACCATGCCGTTTATTTCAATCTTGGTTTTCTATGGCTCTGTTCACACATTCCATTTGCTTTGATTAGTGTGAATGACTTTTTTTTTTTTTTTTTTTAATATTCTTCCCTTTGTATCTGATTCCAGTTGGATTTGTCTTTAAGCTAAAGTTCAAGGACTGGGTATTTTGGCCAGTCCACGTTTATATAGCTGTAGAGACCACCTAGAGGAAGAAAGCTCAGTTAGGGTGAGGAAGTTAACACCACTATACCTGTATCCTACTCCCTTCTGAGGTTCTGTTAGAGGTCCTGTGTCAGAGTTCACTCCTGGGGAGGAGTGGGGCAGGGCTGGGTTTTCTTCCATGGGGACGTTCTGTTGTTAACTTTGTCTTTTAAAAGGCCATTTCCCAAATTTAATGGAAGGAAAGAAAAGCAAGTTTGCTGGAATAGGCAAATGGACTAAGGGAATATTGGGGGATGATTACTCTAAAACTAAATTATGATGATTATATAAATTTGCTGAAACTTATAAACTGGCAACCTAAAACAAGTAAATTTTATGATATACAAATTAAACCAGAATAAAGCTGTTTTACAAAAGCAAATTTGTTCAGTTCAGGGTTGGTTTTTTTTTTATTTGAGAATTAGAGGTATTAATAATAATTTTCAGGATAGTGATGATTCAGTAGTCCCAACCATTCATAGTTCATGTTTATTAATTAATTTAGTGGACATGAACTACTATGGATAAGTAAAACCAGAGAGATAGTTTTATCGTTATTATAGAATGAGTTAGTTGGTTCTCTTTAGCTTCAGTAGCAAACACTATGCTAGCTTGCTAGTATTGATTGGATGGTATATAAGTGAAAGTGTCCTACCTAAATGTTGGAAAAATGCAGATTAGATGGGCAAAGACTTCTGTGTGCTTGTCACTGTTTGGTACTGTGGGACATACTAAAACTGTGAGGTCCTTAAGGGAAGAGCTATGTCTTTTGAATTCCTTTTTATATTTCTGATCCTCTGTATATTACCTGTGTTCTGTAAGTATTTAATGCATGAGTAAATGAAAGAATAAGATGTAGTCCTTATCCAATAAAGTATATTCTACTTAGCAGACTAAGCCATGTGCATATGAAAAAGCTGATAACACAAAGTCCCATATAAATTCCAAGTGTTCCCGTTGTCCAGTTGTGCCAGAGAAAGGTGAAGGGTGTCACTACGAGTGCTCTGAAAAGCCTGGGGAGTTAGTGATAAGCAAATGAGTCCCCCTGCATCCCAGAGTAAGAACAGAGAGTGTACTTGGGAAGGCTATATGCACAAGGTTATATGCACAACGTATAAATAAAGATGCTTTTTGTGGGGATCTGGGAGACAGGACTGACTCTGATTGGAGAGGAAAGAACTGGGAAAATTGAGTTGGATGGAAAGAGTGGTTATCTTGCCCAAGGCCTTGAAAGCCCAAGGGAAGAGATTCGGTTTGTTTCATTGGGCACTGGGGAGTCATTGGGTTCTTGAGCCAAGAAATGATTATATTAAAATTTACAAACTTACTGTTAAAGTTATTAATTTGGCCTTTTTTTTTTTTTTTTTTTTTTTTTGCTTCTTGTGTGCAAGGTGCTTATAGATTTAAGAAGATTTGTACATTTGGTTTAGGGATTCTAACATAGTCTTGCAAAGAAAAACAAAGATGTTTTATTTGAAACATGGAGGCAGAAATTCATTGAGGGTGTGTTGTTTGCAGGGCACAAATGAGGAGTTTAGACATGAGGGACCGCACAGGGTGGTTAGACAATTATCGAGGGAGTGATGAAATGCTTCTGGAGAGAAAGAAAAGGTGTTGCATTGTGCTTGGGCGCCAGGACCAATACGGGACTTGAAAAGCAGGGACTTTCCTCTGTTTTTAGCTCTCACAAGTTCTCGGTAAAAACTGTGATCTCTGTGTTCAGAGGAGAGATGAGGCTAAGGGGGCTGAATTACATGGACTTGACCATCTCAGTCATAGGTTGGGATGAATTTGTTGATAGCATGTTGACAGCAAAGGCAATCAGACCTTATAACTCAGCTATTTTATATGCAAATAACTGTTGCATCTCAGTTGTTTTATGTGCAAATTACTGTTGTGTCTCTCCTGGTGTAATTGATTAGCAGAGGCTATAACCGAGGCAGTTCAGTGTCCCTATTTGCAAAATGTTAAACTCTACAATAATTAATAGTCCTTTAAATGTTGCTCAGAATCAAGCTAGTTACAGTAAACACTCAACCCCAGCATTTCCTGGAAAGTTTAAAGATTGCCCTTTGAAAGGATTTCTAGTCTGAAAAAAGCTTTTCCTCTTGGAACAAAGTGATGCCCAGCATTTTGCATTCAAATGTACTTTCTTTCTTTCAAATAATCAAATGAAGGGTACATTTAAGTGTGTAGACGCAGTTCACCTGGTTGTTTGATTTTGATTCACTTCATTTTGGGGCTTGGTGTCCTACTCAGTAAACAGAGGCTTGTACTAGAGCAGCTCTGGACTTTGCTAGCTGCACTCTCTATCCTGTACCGAAGAAAACTGTTCCTTAAAGCGGTAGCTCTTGGAGGGTTAATGACGACAACAATAACAACAGACCCTGCATCCAGTTTAATCCTGCTCCGCCCTTACTGCTCTTTGTTTACTCAGATATTTTCTGAAACCGTAATACCTTGTTAGATCTTGTGCAGTAAAACCTAATTCCCAATTTTCCAAGGCCAGCTGTAGATCAGGATTCTAAAGGCCTTAATGGAAAAGGGTGGGTATGTGTTTGTTAAGAGCCCATTTAGAGAAATCAGTTCCATGTAATTTTTAATACAGTTCTTTGGATAGACTTTTTTATGACTCACTGTTACAGATGTCATTAATTTATAATGGAAAATAGACAGTATGACAATTATCTTCCGACTCAAGAACACTTAGGCACCAGGGTGAGTGATGATTGAACAGAGACTTCTGTGAAGTGCCTCTGCCAAGACCAAGCCCTAAGCCAATGGCTGGGCCTAGGCCTTGGCCTTACTGCCTCTGACCCTGCCTGGGTAGCCAGCTGCTCACTAGATTGCCTAGGCGGCACAAAGAAACTGAGGTCTGCCGGAAACCCAAGGCCCTTGAAGTTTCTTCTCACTGAGAGAAGAAATGTGTGTGTGTGTGTGTGTGTGTGGTTTTTTTTCTAGGCTGGCTGGGATGTGTGAGATGGGCGGTCTTGGACGACATGTGAGAGATTTCATTTGTTCTTCCTCCACAGCCGTGTTTCCACATACTCCCCTCCTCTGAACATTCTAGATGAGGGCCAGCCTGTGAGGCAGGGCATTTTTGTGAGGGAGGCTGTTAAAGTATGTTACTGAGCATTGACTGACCAAATGGAATAATGTCTTCCTTTTGCTGGTTTTTGAATGCTTTATTGGCTTTTGCAAAATATCAACTTATTGTGGGTGGGAGAAGTCACACCTGACTTTGTAAGTAGGGCCTATTGTCTGTGGACCCTGTAGTCTGCAACACGTGCCAGTAGCAGAGAGAATCTTATAAATAAGAAAGGTGCCTGGCATGGAATTCGGAGACCTGGGGTCCCCATATGTCTGGAGTAGAGTTTTCTCACAGTCCTTGATGTGAGTTGAATTATGTCCCCCCAGAAAGATATGTTGAGTTCTAAGCTGCAGTACCTCAGAATATAACTTATTTGGAAATAAGGCCTGTGAAGAGGTAATCAAGTTAAAATGATGTCTTGAGGGTGGGCTTTAAGCCGGTATGACTGGTATCTTTATGAAAAGGGGAGGGGCGCCTGGTGACTGATTTCGGCTCAGGTCATGATCTCATGGTTCATGAGTTCAAGCTCCACATTAGGCTCTGGGCTAACAGCTTAGAGCTCAGAGCCTGAAGCCTACTTTGGATTCTCTTTCTCCCTCTCTCTCTACCCTTCTCCTGCTCATGTTCTGTCTCTGTCTCTCAAAAATTAAACATTAAAAAAAATTATTAAAAGGGGAAATTTGGGCACAGACAGGCACAGGGAAGACAGAGAACACACAGGAAGGGGCGAGGCTGCCAGAAGTGAGGCATGGAACACATTTTCTCCACACAGTGCTCATAAGGAACCTACCTCATGGCACCTTCATTTCAGACTGTTAGCCTCACACTGTGAGACAATAAATTTCTGTTGTTTTAAGCCATCCACTTTTTGGTACTTTGATATGACAGCCCCGGGAAATGAAAACAGTCCTAATCCCCCAAAGGCCACAAAATTTTGAGTGAGCCTGTCAACCTCCTAGACTTCTGCTTTCTTTTTTGTCAAGTAGCAGCCTCAGAGTAGATGATGTCAGAACCTGCCTGCTCTGACATTTGATGATTAATACTTCACAAAGTGTACTCAATTTCCAGCAAAGTAATAATTGCTGTATTTCTTAATATAGCTAAAATACGCAAAGAAGTAGTTTTTTTCAGTTCCCAATTTTGTTCTTTTCATTCAGGAGTCATTCTTGATACTTCCCTTAAGCTAAAATATTGGGCAAGGCTGTCCCTTCCAAGTTGACACACTAAACCAATGATAGCTTGTCCGGTCTATATAGAATACGTAACCAAAGAACATGTCACTTGAAAGCCTAGAGCGATATTCCACTGGTTGGAAGTTAGCATTTGGAAGACATTGTTGGAAGTTAGCCTATTTTGGATGACATTTCATTAACTTTTCTTCCCTACATCGGTAGGATGATTACTTTTAGACATCCACAGGCTTATTCTGTTTTCCCAAAGGAACCTGCCACATAGATACAGGCCACTCAGGTATTTGCTAGATGCTTCCCCTTGGTAAACAGCTCAACAAGCACTCTGCACACGGTGAAGTGCTCGTTCTGCCGGAGTTGGACAGAAGTCCAGGAGTTCTGAGTGGGGGCTTGATCTCTTCTTGTCTGACTTGTCAACATGGAATAACATCCAGTGATGCAGCAAAATTACACCATTGTATTTGGTGCTGTCCTAGAGGAATGCAGTGAGGAAACAGTTACCCACCTCTTTAAGACATGTCTTGCCCCACAAAATCAGCAACTGAAACCTGTAAAATATATTTGAAATCATGCCACCTTTGGATCCTCTCTGTAGTTTTTTTTTTCCCTTTGTCCTTGTGGTATAGTGAATGTTTTCAGTTTTTTTTATGTCTTAAACCTGTTTTTTTAAATCTATTTTTTTAATGTTTATTATTATTATTTTTTTTGAGACAGGGTATGTGTGCAAACAGGGGAGGGGCAAGGAGAAGGGGACAGAGAATCCAAAGTGGGCTGTGCACTGACAGCACAGAGCCCGATGAGGGGCTCAAACTCACGAACTATGAGATCATGACCTGAGCTGAAGTCAGATACTTAACTGACTGAGCCACCCAGGTGCCCCCTTAAACTTGTTAAGGAAAGATAACTAATGTGAAATTATTTTCTCTTTCTAAAAAAAAATCATTATGTATTTGATTCAAAGTATAGAAAGGAAATCTTCTGAAACAAGATAAATGTTTAATAGCATGCGCCCTCCTATCTGAGGCTCTGTCATGTTCTTCCTATTTTCCTCAGAACTTTTTTTTTTTTTTATATCTTCTTCCTCTATTAGAATATTCCTTCTTCTCAATCTGTTAGGATTAAGAGACCAGGGGTCAGATTTAAGCCTTAGGACAGAATTTCGAAAGAGAATGGGAAATAGCAGTGGTGAGATGGCTGGGTGCTGGGTGGGCCTTAATGACTCTGTTTTCTTTGTACTATTATTAAGAGGGGATAGAGAGATGATTAACTTGAGGACAGTTTCACCATATTCAGCCAAAATAAAGGTATTGATTTTCTTCACATTTATTCACGGGCTTATCTGGTTCTTCAAGAATTACTGTGCTGTCTTCGGAAGGTGTTTTAACACAAGTGGTGTTTTCATGCATGGTGTCTCACTCTTGGCATCCTATTTGATTGAAATTGTCTTCACTTATTTCTATCCCATCCGTTTCTCTGTTTAGGTTAAAAGACGCAGAAAGGCCTAAAAATGTGCTTAGTCTTAATATTTATTCTAAAGAGGCTCCAGTGGATCACCTGGGTGGATTATAAAGAGCAGCATACCTTGGAAATACACTATCACCACAAGAGGCCTTAAGAAGGAATCTGTGTCATGTGAACGAACGTACACACATGTTGTGTTTTGAAAGGACATATTTTTAGTACTGAAAGCAGTGAAAATCTCTCTTTTCTTTTTAAAGATTAAAACTTTCTTCATATGTCTATGCATCAGTTGCTTATGACTGTAACTTTATTTTGTTTCTGAGTAAAATATAGTAATGAAAATAGTCCATTTCTGGCTCTGTGCCTGGTTGTTTCCTATGCATTCATTTAAATAGAGTAGCAGTGACAAAGAGATATTGAGCTAATTTGTCCATGTGGTTTTTCCGTAACATTTTTCCTACGGTGTCAAAAGTGGATTAAAAATAAAACGGATGAAGATTCATGGTCTCACAGATTCCCGAGATTAAGGTTCACAGTTTCATTCGTGGTTGTGACATCACGTCGTTGAGACGGGCCGCTCATTTTGTGGATTTTACCAACTCCTTAATTCCAGAACCTTTGCTGGAGACCTAGCTAGTATTTTGGCATTTTATTTCTCCCTGTGAACTTTTTCCAAAGTATTCTGGAAGGTCGGGAAACCCAACCTTCGGTGTTGCTATCAGTGAATAGAAGCTGAAGAGAGATGATGGGTCTGCAGTTTAAACTTACTGACCAAGTTTTTGTTTTCATTGTTGTGTTGTTGTTTGTTTTAAAGTGTCTGTCCATTTTCCTTCTCCCCGTGAGCATAGTTTCTCATGCTAAGAGTCCAGTTCGCATTCATTATTTGACTGAATGCTCTGATTCTGTGGCTCCCTGCTTGTTTTCTGCTTCAACACAGATGGCTTTCACATGCCTCACACACTCACAGGAGTGTGTCCAGGATCGTGCAGAATTCCAAGCAAGCTACTTGTAATTCCACCCCTTTCTTTCCCATTCAGGCTAGTACAGTGAGAGGCAAGTGAAAGAATGGTTTTATCACATGGCTGACAGTTGGCTCCACTTCCTAAGAAGCAAATCATTACAAACTTTGGCACTTGATTGTAGTCTTTCTTTAGTCATCTGTAGTTTAAGTGATTTTTACAAATAATTTATTTGTATCTGATATACTTAAGTAGGTAATGACATTAGCAACATGTTTGTATTCATTCTCCAATTGGAACATTTCCTAACATTTTGCCAAATACAGGCTGTATCTGCCAACTTCTCTTTAAGAATATGGAGTTAATACTTTTATGTTCTCCATTTCTCCCTCAACTTCCCTATTTTTTTTTATATTATTATTTTAGGCAGCTAAGATTGTTCATGTTTGCTCCCTGTAATCATGTTTATGACAGTGTTTGGTCTTAGTTCTTTGTGTAAATAGGTTTCATGCATAACACTCTTTCCTTCACCTGGACTACATCTTCTCCGTTGAATACTCAGTGGGCAGAGTTATTCAGGCAGAAGAATTTTTGAGAATGGCTCCTGGATACCATCTTTCCTAAAGGTTTTTGCTTTTTCCTTTTGGACATAATCCCTTTTTGTCGTGTGTATTCTGAACTGGCAACTGGGATGGGTATAACTCTTTCTCTCAAAGCTTTTGGACTTTGTCTCATTGTCTTCTCCATTAACCAATGTAGAGAAGCATTAAAGTGATGGATCAGCTCAGGGTTTCTCCCTCATGACTGGAGTTTTCTGTGTGTGTCCGAAGAATGCCTGAGTTCTATAGCCTCAGCACCTTTTACACAATTACTCTATATGAGTCTTCCCCAGGACATGTTGTATCTTCTGGATCTGAAGATTTATTTTTTAATTTCAGAGGTGGTTTCTTTTATTCAATCTTTAAACTTTTGTATTATGTAATAGTTTGATACATACAGAAGAACATATGTAATGTATCTATAAACTGTGAAGTACAAATTTGATAAAAATTCTTGAACTTGCAACCCAACATCATAGCTAGTACAGTGCTAATATCATTGGGTTAAACATATGACAGACACATCTGAATCTCTCTGTGTCTGTCTCCTCAACCTGTGACACCACCCCAGAAATAGTATTTTTTCTGAATTGGTATTTATTATTTCTTTGTATGCTTTCATGGCTTCTCTACAAGGGAGCATGTCTGTAAACAACATGTAATACTGATATGCATGTTTTCAGACTTCATACAAATGGGAACCTGCAGTTTGCTTTCACCATTCATTGTTCGGTCAGTGATACAGCCGCATCGGGACCTGGAGCTCTGGTGATGGATCTGCTGTGTAGTTTTGTTTTCTCTTTCATGAACTATATGCCATTTAGCCCATTTTTCTGGCTAATGGTTCAGTTTTTTACAGTTTTGTGCTATTCCCATCAGTTTGCAATGCACATACTTGTATGTTTGGGGGAGACATGAGTTATGCCTGTTGGAAATGGGCCCGGGATGGAAATGCGGGACTGCGGGGACAGCTCATCCTTCACTAGACACCGCCGAGCGCTCTCTACCCTGAAGTGCCGGTTTTCCTCACCGCCCGCAGTGCTTGAGAATCTCCTCCTCTTTGCATCCTTGGGAACTCTTGGTACTGCCAGAAATTTTACTTTAACCTGCCTTATGAGTGTAAATGACATCTTACTATTTGTTTTTATTTCTTCTGCAGGTGGTCCATATCTTTTACTAAGTTTTCTGCAGGATTATTTGTGTTTATGTTTTTGATAAAATCTTTATTCTATATACTGATCTTTTGTCATTTGTATATATTACAAATACTAATCTGTGACTTCTCTTTTTACAGTGTGGTGTCTATTCAACAGAATTTTAAAATTTCAGTATAGTTAGATTTATCAGTCTTTATGGTTTGTGCTTTTTAGGTCTGGTTTAAAATATCCATCGTTCCAACCAAAATGTGTCCTAGATATTCTTCAAAAATTTTAGAGTTTGGATTTTTATATTTAGGACTTAGTCCACCTCGTATAACAGGTGTATGACGTGAGGTAGGTATCTGCCTTTTTTTTTTTGATATTTATTTATTTTGAGAGAGAGAGAGAGCTTGAGCAGAGGAGGGGTAGAGAGAGATGGAAAGAGAGAAATCCCAAGCAGGCTCCATGCTGTCTGCTCAGAGCCTGATGTGGCACTCGATCTCACCAACTGTGAGATCATGACCTGAGCTCAAATCAAGAGTAAGACGCTTAACTGACTGAGCCACCCAGGTGCCCCCCTTTTATTTAATTCCAAATGGAAAGCCAGTTGTCCCAAAGCAACTTATCCTTTCCCCATTCATCTATAATACTCCTCTGTCATATATTATGATTCTAGATATACATAGATGTATTTTTTATGTTTGTTTATTTTTGAGAAGAGGGAGCACAAGCCAGGGAGGGGCAGAGAGAGAGAGAGAGAGAGAGAGAGAGAGAGAGAGAGAGACAGACAGACAGACAGAATATGAAACAGGCTCCAGGCTCCCAGCTGTCAGCACAGAGCCTGATAGGGGGCTCAAACCCCTGAACTGGGAGATCATGATGTGAGCTGAAGTTGGACACTTAACCGACTGAGACACACAGGTGCCCCCACAGATGTATTTTTGACCTATGTCTTTGCCTCTTTATATGTCGATGCCACTTTTAAAACCGTGAGATATAATTGACCGATAACAATGATCCTACTTTCAGATGTGCAACGTGGTTGAGTGTTTGTTATATTGCAGAATGTTCATCATAGGAAGTCTAGTTAACATCTGTCACCACACAGAGTTACAAAGCTTTCTCCTTGATGAAAACTGTTCAGATTTACTCTGAGCAGCATTCAAAATGCACAAAACAGTATTAATAACTAGAATCACCATTGTACATTACATCCCTAGGATTTATTTTATAACTGGAAGTTTTTGCCTTTGACCACCTTTAATATCAACTGTTTTAATTACTATACCTTTATAAATCTTTCACCCAGCAGAAGTCCTTTGACCTTTTTATTCATTTTCAAATTTGTTTACTCTGGGGCCTTTGGTATTCCTTAACAATTTAGGATTTTGATGCAAGTCATATTGATTTTATAGATGAATTGGAAAACATTGCATCTTTATGTTTGAGTCTTATGTTTGAACCAAGTCCATACTGGCCTTAAGCAAGATCTTTTATTAGTCGTTTTATTTCTGGGTTTTTTGTTACTGTTGTTGCAATCGTAAGTGGGATCTTTTATGCTATTGTGTTTTGTAATAGGTTTCCACATGGTTCAAGAGAATTCTTCATTTTTATAGGTTGATATTTAAACCACTAAAGTTACTGAATTTTTTAACAGTTTCTCTGAGGTTTAAAAAAATCTTAATGTTTATTTATTTTTTAACATTTATTTATTTTTGAGAGAGAGACAGAACGTGAGCAGGGGAGGGCAGAGAGAGAGAGAGGGAGACACAGAATCCAAAGCAGGCTTCAGGCTCTGAGCTGTTAGCTTAGAGCCTGATGTGGGGCCTGAACTCATGAACTGCAAGATCATGACCTGAAGTCAGCTGCTCAACCGACTGAGCCACCCAGGCACCCCTCTTACTGTTTATTTTTAAGAGAGAGAGGAGACAGAGGAAAGAGAGAGAGAGAGAGAGACAGAGACAAAGACAAAGACCCAGAATCTGAAGTAGGCCCCAGGCTCCAAGCTGTCAGCCCAGAGCTCAATGTGGAGCTTGAAATCATGAACTATGAGATCATGACCCCAGCCAATGATGGACACCCAACCGACTAAGCCACCCAGGCGCCCCTGAGATTTTTTTTTAAATATAAGCACTTACTGTCTATGAGTAAGGTTTTATATCTTTTATTTAATTATTATATATTCATTTTCTGTTTCTGGAAGCATTGGATTGGGTAGGACCTCCGGTAAAATGCTAAGTCTATGTAGTATATACTTGTTTTGTGCCTGACTTGAAAGAATTTAGGCTTGAATAGGATTTGCATTAGGTATAGATAGCTACTACTTTTCAGATCAAAGAAGTTTCCTACTGGTCTGCTCTGGTTTACAACCATGCCATCTCATGAATGAGTGGTATTTTGCTAGTTTTTTAAAAAATGTTTGTTTATTTTGAGAGAGAGAGTGGAAGAAAATGCAAGCAGGGGAGGAACACAGAGAGAGAGAATCCCAAGGAGGCTTCATAGTGTCAGTGTAGAGCCCAGTACGGGGCTCAGTCTCACAAACCATGAAATGACCTGAGCCAAAATCAAAAGTAGGGCACTTACCTGACCAGATACCCAGGTGCCCTTTACTGAAGATTTTTAAAAAGCATTTATTGAACCAATTATATTTTAGTCCTTAGTCTTTTGATATGGTATATTTTATTAGTAGATATTCTGATGTTGTTGATATTATGATTCCTGAGATAAAACCATTCTTTGATTGGCCAGCATTACATTTTATGATTATAAATGAGATTTATCTTCAGGGTTTTGTTTTTGGACTGTCTTTGTTACTAATCTCACTAAATGAGTCCTCTAGGTCATCCACTTTTTAAATATTCCTTGGTAGTTTGCATGAGATTGGGATTATCTGTGTCCTAACGACTTGGTAAAAACTCTCTCTTGAAACTACCTGGGTCTGGGTCTTTAGGGTGAAGGATGGGAATGCAGGCTTTTGATTATTGGCTTGTTTTCTTTATCACTTTTAGATTTACATACATTTTAATATTTATTTTGAGTCCATTTTAGGAGTTAATATTTTTCTAGAAAAACAGCCGTGTTTTCACATATGTTGCCATCAAATTGAGTTATAGTTTTTTCTTTTTTTTAAATGCTACTGTATAACCTTAAAATTGTATCCAGTGTTATCTATTTGTGCTAGAAGTTTGCCTGCTTAATTTGCTTTTGTTAATAATATTTGCTATTTTTTCATTTTCTATTTTATTTCTTTCTTCCTTTATCCTTCTCGCTTTCTCCCCATTCTTCTGTCTCTCCCTCTTTCCTTACTTTGCTCTGTCTTAAATTGAAATTGTTTTGGTTCCTTCTCATGATTTAGAAAATACACAAAGGCTCTAAAATTACATCTAAATATCACTTTAATTAACTGCATATTACATGTTTTGATATGTAGCATTTTAATCATTAATTTCTGATTATTTTGTGATTTTTATTACTTCCTAATTCCTGATTTATTTGAGATTGCATTTTAAATTTTTTCAAATAGTTTTTTTTTTAATTTGTTTTATGTTTTTATTTATTTTTGAGAGACAGAGAGAGAAACGCGAGCAGGGGAGGGTCAGAGAGAGAGGGAGAGCCTGGAGCCTCTGAGCTAGCTGTCAGCACAGAGCCTGACGCGGGACCCAAACCCACTAACCGCGAGATCATAACCTGAGCCGAAGTCGGATGCTTAACTTTAACTGACTGAGCCACCCAGGCACCCCCAACAAATAGTTTTTAAGATCATTTACATTATCATTTTCCAGTTTAACTGGTTAGAGGATATGGTCTGTATGATTGCAATTGTAGGATTTTTGTTGAGGCTTCCTTTCTTTCTTTCTTTCTTTTTTTTTTTTAAATTTATTTTTGAGAGAGAGAGAGAGCGAGCGAGCAGGGGAGGGTGAGAGAGAGAGGAAGACACAGAATCCGAAGACAGGCTCCAGACTCTGAGCTAGCTGTCAGTACAGAGCCCCACGCGGGGCTCGAACCCACAAACCACGAGATCGTGACCTGAGCCGAAGTCAGACTGTTAACCGACTGAGCCACCCAGGCACCCCGAGGCTTCCTTTCTGACGTGGTACTTGGCCTATTTTTTGTAAATGTTCCATGTATAATTGATAAGGCGGACATTCAGCATTTATTAAATTCAGACTTCTACTGAGACATCAGGTCAAGCTTATTAATTTTATTGCTCAGATATTCTGCTTCATTGTGCAGTGTCTAATAGAATCTTAGTGTATGGAGTTGTTATTTTCTCTATAATTTTGTTGGTTTTTGCTTCATATATCTTGAAGCTGTGCTGCTGGGTACGAATTCATGATTGTTCCATTATCCTCATATATTTCTCCATTTTTGTTATCAGGTATTCTGCTTTAGGGATATTAATTTTTTTTCTAGGATAATGTTTTGTGCAATATTTGGTATTTCTTAAACTTTTGTTTTTGTGAAATTCATAAGACATTTGCTTTTCCAACTCTCTTGCCTCTTTTCCTTTATAAACAACAGACAACTATTTTTTTTTTTGTTTGCTTTATTTGCCCAGTGTAATAATAGGTACCTCTTCATTGGCTACATTGATTGCAAATACTGATATATTTGGACTTATTTCAATGACAGTAATCTTTTTGCTTACCATTTATTTTCTTTATATCTTCCCCTTTTTCGCCTTCTGTGGATGAATCAAAACATTTTATGTTGCCTTCCGTCTTAACGTCCCTCTTCTGGTTTGGAATAAATGTATAATCAGTCTATTCTTCTGGAGCTTATTCTTAATCCTTCTCACTAAACAGTTAAAATGATATTCAGCTCCAAGTAGCAGGAAACCTAAGTAGAGAGACACAAAGGAGAAGGCATGATTTTCTGTACGCAACACAAAATCCGGAGGTGGGCCTGCCATCGGGGACTCGGCTCCTGCCAGTGTTCTGTTAAGTCCGCCAGAGCTCTGGTCTCCGCATTCCTGCTGCTTCACTGTGGGCGGCTCATCTGTCTATCAGCCTGGAAGACGCTGCGAAAGGGCAAATGGGTGGGGAAAGATGCACCCACAAGGAGTCCCTTTTTTGGTCAGGAAAATAAAGGCTTTTTGAGAGCACCAATCAAGAGACTTCCATTTTCTTGGCCAGGGTTGTACCATGTACCCTTCCATTGCTAGAAAGAGGCTGGGGAGAAATTGAGAATATGCTTTGAGGTGAGGCCAACCACAGTGTCCCCCACAGAAGATTCTAAAATTTTCTGGTGTCCTCTAAGTCTGCTTGATAGATTTTAAACATCACAACTCTCTTTTAATTCCTGATATTAAAAAAAAAAAAACATTTTGTTAATGTTATTTATTTTTGAGACAGAGCATGAATGGGGGAGGGGCAGAGAGAGAGGGAGACACAGACTCTGAAGCAGGCTCCAGGCTCTGAGCTGTCAGCACAGAGCCTGATGCCAGGCTCGAACTCATAAACTGTGAGATCATGACCTGAGTCGAAGTTGGGTTCTTAACCAGCTAAGCCACCCAGGGGCTCCTAATTCCTGATAGTGGTTTCACTGCTATGCGTATAGGTGTGGATTTATCAGTTTGCTTTGTAACCAAAGGTATTTTCCTCTGTAGAATCATTTCCTCAATTTTAGAACATTCTCCAGGATACTATTTTCAGATAACTGTTTTTCCACCATTCCCTCCTCTTTTCTTTCCTGGAACCGTTTTTTCAGCCTTATAATTCATCTTTTATGACAGATGTATTCTGCCAAACGTATGTATTTCTCGCTTTCTCTTTCTCTCTGCTGTGTTCTGGGGAAGTTCTCCAGTACTGTCTACCAACTTACTAATTTGTTTTTTGTCATCTCACTTAGTGTAGACTTGATGCTCTCTAAAGATATTTCAAAATATTTCCCAAGGTTTCTAATTTGTCCTTTTGGTATTTTTCCTATCAGTTTCTTTTGTTGTCGCTTCCTATTTTAGTTTCTTAATATTTTTAATGCTTTTCTTTACCTCTTCAAGCTTCTCAAACATACTGCTTTCTAAGTTCACTAAATTTCTCCAGAAAATTATTTTTCTTATTGAGTTTGTTGTCCACCTTTCCCAACATAAAAATTCCTCATATGTTTTAGAATTTGGGTTTGTAAACTCATTTTTTAAAATGTTTTTTTATTTATTTTTGAGAGACAGAGAAAGACAGCATGAGCAGGGGAGGGTCAGAGAGACAGGGAGACACAGAATCCGAAGCAGACTCCAGGCTCTGAGCTAGCTGTCAGCACAGAGCCCTATGTGGGGCTCAGACCCATGAACCGTGAGATCATGACCTGAGCTGAAGCTGGAAGCTGGACGCTTAACCAACTAAGCCACCCAGGCGCCCCTGTAAGCTCATTTTGAGTAGGTGTTGGGCATCGCTGCTGCTGCTGCTTTTTGGTTGTTTGATTTTCCTCTGTTGCCCTCTGCACGAAATCTTTACCCCAGTTTTGTATTTTCTAAAAAGCTGCCTCTTGCCACTGAGAACCAGCGTTCTCTTCCCTTGGCTCTTCCAGCATGGGGTCTGGGGCCAAGTCAAGGAGTATGTTTCAGTCGTTCCAAAGCTCACATCGTTCATGTTTCAAAATCTTTCAGATTGGGATTTACAACATGCATGCATACATATAACTGAGAATATCTCAAAACATGATTTTGCTTTTGTAATGTTTTAAAAATGTTTCTTTTTTTTTTTCTCTAAACATCAGTGGTATGCTTTGCTTTATTCATTTCTGGAGTGTTCACTGTACTCATTTAAACAAAATACTGATTGTAAACCCATAAGCTGATTTCAGGACCCACTAATGGGTTACTCTTTGGAAAAGAGTTTCTACTGTATACGTGATAATTTCCATGAAAGTTAATGTGATTTCTCTTCCTACTTGTATTACTGGCACAGGAAATATTCCAACATATTAAAACTATTACCTACAGGCAAAGGAAATGTTCCCTGAAAATGCTAGAAGGTGTTCTTATACATGAGAACAAAGGCATTATTACCCCTTTTCACGGAGTATATAGCATAACATCTATTTGCTCTGAAATAAAAGCCATTAAAAAAACTTAAAAAATATCTTCAGAAGTCAAAATGATAAAAGACAACTACGTACATCCGTCACAAACTATAATCTGGGTTTAACTGGACCTAAAAGAGTAAATATAGCCAACTGTGATGAGGCCTTGCATTTATGATGTTCTGTGTCAAGATTCTACAGGTGGTTTTTTTCATGTGTGGAAAAAAAAGGACTTTTCTGCAGGTCTCCTATTACATACATCCTTTGCCTCTCCCCAGGCCCCAGGAACTCATTTTGGGACTCTGTTTTGTAGCCAACTTTGTTTTCTGGGTTTGGTAAAGATGCTTTCAAACCCAGGCATCAGATGCAGGATGTATGATGTAAGCACAGGTCAAGGCCAGTTCTGTGGAGGGACAGAGCACCAGAGTGCTGCAGATCTGGTCTAGTATTAGTCCGTCTTTTCCTGAGTTCATTTGGCTTGTGCTTCTCTCCCACTGGCCTGCTGATGTTTGATAAGATCAGGTGGTGGTTTTGTTTACATGAATTATACCTAAAAGTAAATTGTGAAAGTTCTCATGTGCTAGTATAGCCCTATGTATTTGGATTGATGGTGACTAAAATAGGTGGAACTATTTCAGTCACTGTGTCGTAAACAGTAGTGGTGGTAGGGGCAGTGATAATGATGGCTAGTGTGTATATGTATGAACCCTTCCATACATATCCCTCAGTGAACTGTTAACCATTTTATATGGAGTATCTCATGTGAAAGCCACAACCACAGCTGTCTTGTGACCTTTCACCTTTTCTTCAGGTGACATATTAGGTGTGATAGTTAATTTTATGTGTCTACATGGCTAGGCCATACTACCCAGTTTCTAGTCAAACAGTCTAGACGTTGCTGTGTCGGTATCTTTTAGGATGAGATTAATTTTTAAATCAATAGACTTTGAGTAAAGCAGATTACCCTCTATAATGTGGATATGACTTTTCCAGTTAGTCGAAGGCCTTCAGAGAAGAGATTGAGGTCCTTTGAGGGAGGAAGAATTCTCCCTCCAGATTGCCTTCTGGGGACTCAAGCTTCCCACATCAACTCCTCCCTGGGTCTCCAGACTGCTGGCATGCCCTACATATTTTGGACTTGTCAGTCCCCACAATTGTGTGAGCCACTTTCTTAAATATCTCTCAGTACACACACGCACATCCTATTGGCTCTGTTTCTCTGAAAAATCCTGACCATGCTGTTAGTTGTCTAACTCTAGAACCTATGCTCTTAACCAATATAGAAAAATTTCCACCATATACTAATGATTCAATTTCAGTTCAGCTTTTATCTGTTCTCCCCCACGCCCATGGTCTGTCATTTTACAAAAGATAATAGTAAGTGGAAGGAACTTGAGCTTAAAAAATGAGCTTTTCTTGTTGTAAATGAGTCCTCTTCACTGAAGAGCTTGTTTTCAGTTGCCAGAAAGCCAGCAGACCCTCTTTGGGGTCCTAGAGACGACGTGTCCGGTACCATAACAGGTATCCTTCCTTCAGGACTGTAACTGCTAATGATAAGTACTTCTGTGTCCTGTTTTACCTCTTCTCCACAGCTGCACGCACTCCACTTGGTTCTTGAGGCTGGCGGGCGGGGCTCCCGAAGGCCCTCCCCTTCAGAGAGCTCACTGCCTGGTCACAGAGAGGGGATGGTCATGCCAGATGGCAGGTTAGACTCGCTTTTACTTACCCAGGTAAACACACCTAAGAAGATCCAATGGTAAAATGAGAATTGTTGTCACCATCAAAAAACAGCTTATGTTCTGATGTACTAATTTCTTTTCATTTTCTTCTGAGACTCGGATAACTTATTTAAAAAATATAGTAATTGAATAACGATATTTCATAGTAGGTTTAGAAAATGTATTTTGACTTTTCAACTGTTTTGACTGCCTGCATAAAAGCTTAATGAGTACAATGAATCAGGAGTCTGATGAATGGGGTAAACCATTTCTCCTTAAATAAAGGTGGACACGATCATTGATTTGCATGTAGTTTCACTAAGCAAAGAATGGGCAGATTTTTCTTTGGGTGGTGCTGAGAGAGCAGTTCATTATTTATTCTTTAGGATTGATACTCAGAAGGCGAGTCAGTGACTGTACAACATTGGCCAAGATTTAATCCTCAGAGCTTGTGAAGGTATGGCTGTTGCTGAAGGAGCTTCCTCTGTGGTCTCCCCTTGCCTGTGCCCCTACCCTCCATGCAGCAGCCAGAGTGATCATCCCAAACACTTAGTGATCATGTCACTACACACAGTCAGAGTCCGTGTCCTCAGAGCCCTCTGAGATCTGATCGTTCTCCGTGTACACATGCCTGCACGCCCACAGACCCACTTGGCTTCAGCGTCACAAGCCTTCTTGTTACTCTTGGGAGGCTCCAGTCTGCATCTCATGGCCATTGCTTTTGCTACTCCTAGAGTGCTGCCTAGATTGCTCTTTCCCCAGGTATCTGCAGAGCATACTCCATCTCCTTGAGTATCCCCTTCTCTTTGAGGCCTTCCTCTACCCCGTTTAATCTGATAACCACCCCTGTGCCCAGCATTTCCTTTCCTCCCCTCTGCCTTATCCTCTCTCTCCTACTCAAATCCTTGTCTAGTATTTTACTTTTTTTTTTTTTTCCTTTGGTCTCTCTCCATTACAATGAAAACTTAATGAAGACAGGGATTTTTTTTTTACCTGATTTATTCATTGCTATATCCTTGATGCCCCCAAATAATGCTTGGTACATACTAGGTACTTCGTAAATATTTGGTGAATTTGCCAGTGTATACAGGTAACTCTTCAAAATGTGCATCTAGCTCCTTAGACCTGATTGTCTGTATTACCTTTCTTGCTAATTGTCCTTGGCATTGGTGACTGTGAGTCTGGTTCTCTTTCTACGTATGGTGCCCTGGACTGCCTTAGATACATGCTCCCCCAGCATTATTACAACTGTGGGCCACTACGGTCATGGTCTACCCTGCTGTCTGCGCTCCGACCTCCTGTTAACTTAGCAGGGTTCTCTCTGGGTGTGAATGAGGCCCTTCTATGTGGTCAGGGTTGGTCCTGCAACCTATGCTGCAGTCTTCGTGGGAGCTCCTGGGTCTCCTGACTTGCTGTCCTCCAGAGCTTCACAGGGGTGCAGTGGCCCTGAGTCTCCATAACAGCTGGCAGGTGGCTGATGGGCAGATTTTAAGTATGGAACCAGACATTACCAGGTGCTGAGCTGCTCCCTGCAGAAGTAGCCACACATGCTGTTTTCTGCAAAACTGCTGTTGAGACCAGACTGCTGTCACCTAGCAGAGGCAGGATCTGGGGTGTAAACCCTGTGCTTTCACAAGCAGCTTGGCTTTCATTTGAAGGACCCCTCCTTTCACAAACGTCATGACTTATTTTTTAAGCTTAAGACAGAAGCTGCTCTTTGTATTAGTTTCTTGGAACTGCTGTAACCAAGTACCACAAATCTGGTGGCTTAAAAACCATAATTTATTGCCTCAAGGTGTCACCTGGGCTGTGCATTCTCTCAGAAGGCTCCAGGGGAGGATCTTTCCTTACCTTTTCTAGTTTCTGGTGTTTACTGGCAATCCTTGGTATTCCTTGGCTTGTAGATAGCTCATTCTAATCTTTGCCTCCATCATCACACAGCCCTCTTCTCTCTCTGTGTCTGTTTTTCCTCTTCTTATAAGGACAGTGGTCATATTGGATGAAAGGTCCACCCTACTAGCCTCATCTTCACTTGATTACATCTGCAAAGACCCTATTTCCAAATAAGATCACATTCACAGGTACTGGAAATTTGGACTTCAACCTATCTTTTTTTGGGGTGGAGGGCACAGTTCAACTAACAACACTGTGAGGAAGGGGGAGCAAGAAGAAAGCATAGAGATTTTGTATGGATGGAGAGCAGAGGTGAACTCTTGACAGCCTTGAGATTCTGTAAATATGTTTGGTTTTTTTTGTTGGCTTATCCTAGGACTGGGGTCTTCCGTCTTCAGATCCTGGAGGGGGCTTGATTTAAGTATGTGCACCTTCTTTCTTCTTTGGTGTCCAGGAGCCCTGGGAGAATGGACAGATTAACTATGAATGGAGAATTCCCTGAAATGACAGGAAGAACCACCCTCCTACAGGCTTAGGCTGGTCCCTTGTGGGAGTTTCTGGACCTCCAGTGAGGTAGTGAGCAAGACCATGGACATGGTGGAAAGATGATTAGAGCCATGTGAATGTGAAGAGCCCCTTCTCAAGGGCTCTCCCAAACCCTTTGTGCTGCCTTCCAAAGGAGTCCTTAGTGCTCCTTGTTTTAATCTTTGCTCTGTAACATTGTTATGTAGCATGTGGGAGGCACCAAAGATGCTTGGTGGAGTTGGAGAGGCATCTATCCACCATGCTCCTCTAATCACGGCTCTGCTTTTGAGGAAGTAAAACAGTGGACTTACTACATGCCTCTCTGTTTAGTGCAGGAGACCTTTCTGGGATGTGTGTGTAGGAGTCCCAGCAGTTAGAGAGGGGCCTCTCAGAAGCTTGTGGGATTATCCTGGCCAAAAAGATGGTGGCTGCAATGGAGGGAGGCCAGTTAAATGGCCCTGATCCACCGTCTGCAGGGAAGAATGCAATACACACCCAACAGGGCTTAGGTAGCCGGAAATGTGGCAGCTCCATACCCCTAGAGTGAATTTAAAGTTGACTTATTTACACTGTTGTCATAGGAACAGGAAAACTGTTCTGACCTATAGCTGTGGAAGACTCTGTAAAAGAAACTGTAGATGGAAAAAAATAATGCCAGGAAAAAAAAATTGTAATGAAGTACCATTCTTTCACTTATTCAGTCAACTGAGAGTAACAGTTTGTGCATTTGACAATCAGATGGGAAATGGCATTTCAGGTTGCAACATGAACCTGCTTACATTAAGTGATTTACTTTTTTGTTTAGACATAGTGTACTGAGAACCTTTTTGAGTGGAGAGCTATTAAAAATGTGAGAACCGACAGTCCTCACTAACCTGAAGCATTTGGGGACTTGGAGGAATGATAAATGCAAACAGCCCAGAATCCAGAAACTGTCTTGAGCATTTAAACCCTAGACTCTGGGAACGAGTGTCTTCAGTTAGTCAGATGTGGATAATTTTTCTTTCTGTGAGGTCTTTTTTTTTTTCTTCTTCTTCTTTTCAGTTATATCTTGTCTGGACAGGGTGGAGCCCCTGCTTAAATTCTGTTTCTAGCTTGAAGAAAGACTGAATTACTGTAGACCATAGCCAGTGCTACTTGGGAAACGGAAAGACAGAGGAGACAGGGCATGTCTTCTCGCTTGGCCGGGATGTGAACTTGGGGCCCCTCCTCTGCTGGGTGCTCCTTGCAGGCTGCGTGAGGCATGGGCTGAACTACTGGGCCAAGCCTAAGTAACGCCTCTCATTTCCAGGGGATGAAGGTCTGTGCTTGGGACCCGTTTCCTAGATTTCCCTCCACTTGAGTCTGGGCTTATAGTTAACACTGTACTCAGCAGATTTGTGTGTGATCTTGACTAGAAGTCTATAGGCCAAAGACCTTATCTGCACTTTCTTGTTTTGTTTTTAATGAAATGTATTTATTTATTTTTAAAGGTTATTTGTTTTGAGAGAGAAAGAGAGAGAGACAGACAGACAGATAGACTAAGTGGGGTAAGGTCAGAGAGAGGGAGGTAGAGAATCCCAATCAGGCTTTATCCTGTCAGCACAGAACCTCACATGGGGCTTGAACTCACTAACTATGAGATAATGACCTGAGCCAAAATCAAGAGTAAGATGCTCAGCTGACTGAGTCACTCTGGCACCTTGTTATGAACTATTTCTGTCCTTTCTCTTGTGCTCCTTCTCTCTCTCTGTTTAATATATGTTTTTCTATATTATGCATATACAGCTATAACCCAGTTATATAAAATTATTTCTTTTTAAAAATATATTAAAATTACATTTTTAGGCCCCCCCCCCATCTTTTCCTTTTCTAACCTGCCCATTTATGAGTTAGCCCTTGCGTGGTTACATCTTGATTCCCAATTTGGCTGTGGAACTACATCAACTAGTTTGTTGCATGCTGCTCCACTTTGTATTCATGGTTATGATATTGAAAATTCAGGACCACACACAGATAGCAAAGTCTCTGGCCACTTAAGCATGTAAACAGTCTGGCTTTTTATAAAGTGGAAAAATATTTCTTGTGCACTATTTTAACACGATCAGCATGTTGAAACTTGGTGTGCAACTGTGTCAACATTTCTTTGGCTGGGAAGAACAAACCTGGAGAACCTCATGGTAACATATAAAATGCAAAGCTGGTTTGTTTACTACTGGGATTTGGGCAACAATTATAGTCTGGGGTTGACTTCCAACTTGGGATACAGAGTAAGTGAAATAATTATTTTTGCATCATGGTTATGCTAGTTAAAATAATGATTCCTTTGCAAATGGTTACGAATCTTTCAGGGAATCAGAGGAAAATGGATAGCTGAAGTCCCATGAAGTCCTTTTATAGAAAAACTCACGTTGGACCCAGCCCAACAGTGTCTTCTTTGGTTTCAACTATTTACTGAACACCTCGAATGTGTCAGGTTCTTTCCTATGGTCTTTTCTACATTCTTTTCTACGTGCTGGATGTGGGGATTAAATAGGACAGACTGGCTATTGCCTCATTGCTCTGGCTCTCTGATTCTCATGGGGAACACAGTAAATAAGTCATTAGGTAAACAAAAAAGATGTTATTTGTGATTGCTCGGAAATGGGTTTGTTGGACATCAGATGTTTATTGAGAGCACTGTTGAGACCTTTCAGATAACATCAGTGAACAAAACAAATCAGTTTCTTCTCTGATGGGGTCTTACTCTAGTGCAGAAGACAGGCAAGAAGCAGTAACGGAATACGTAAATTATTTTGTTGGAAGGTGGTAAGTGCTACCCAACAAGAAAAAGTAAAACAAGATAAAAGGTACTGGGAAGGAAGGGATGGGGAGTGGACAGGCTGCAGTTTTAAAAGAGTGATCCCAGAAAGCCTCCCCGAGAAAGCTTGAAGTAGTAAGGGAGTTAACTCAGCCATGTCTGTGGGCGTAGGCCTGTGGGAGACCAGTGTGTTTAAAGAAGCAGGGAAGCAAATGTGACTGGACGGGGGTGAGCAAGACAAGACCAGGAGAGTAGGGGCCCTCGACATGTAGGAAGGGCGTAAGTGTGTGTCGGGAGGCATGACAAAATGGCTACGATTGCTGTTTTAGCCTGTCAGGGGAGGCCTTTGAGTGAGGTTGGGAGATTTGAATTCAAACCTGAAAGATCTGAAGATACATACATAAAATCCCAAGAATAATATAACAGCACTATACCAGCCACGCAGAATTCATAGCACTTAATTTTGGCACAGTTGCTTTCAGACTTTGTAAAATGGGTGTGTGTGGGTGTGTATAAGTTGTTTGCAGTTACCAGCTTTCGCCACCCTAGGGGCAGCCATGTTGTGAGTTGGCATAATAACTTTTTAGCAGATGCTCAGTTTTTGGTTCGCATCTGGGAAAGGGGAAGGTAGAGAGGAGAGTCTGTGTCTTCTGAGACGCCCAGGGCAGGCGTTGTGGCTCAGCGTTCCCCTGGCTGGGTCAGCAGGAGCGTCTGTGTGCACAAACCCTGGCCTGGAGCATCAGCCCTGCTCAGCAGGCGCCGGGCCTGGGCACGATGCCAACATGGGCAGAGCGCACAGCAGCCCAGCCCTGAAAATCCCTGCCTTTTACCGCCTCCTGTTAACACCATGTGACTGCCGGGATTAGATGCTCGGTGTGGGGCATTCTCTCAGATAACTGAAACGCACCCCTTTTTTATTCAATAAACTTTTGATGGAAGTTATCCTCAGATGTCTCACGGGTTTAGATTTCCCTGTCTTCTTGAATGAAGTCTGTTAAAGTTTGGTATCAATTAATTGGGATCATTCCTTTGAACACCAGTAGCCATATCTGTGAATGGTCCCAAGGGCTATGGACAGCTTGCTCCTACAGTGAATGACCCCAGACTGCTTTGCTGGGACTCTTCTGCCTGTGTTTGCTACCTTGTGCAGCCTCCCCTCCTTCAGCTGCCTGCTCTCCCTTCTTGCTGTTGTCAGCCTGCTGCTAACTTTCCTTCAGTTCTCTTTACTTCTGACTTCCTGTCTGCTTTGGCCCGGAGAAGCAGATAATCAAAGTAAGAAAATTCTGGGGAAGGCCAAAGAAGTATCCACATGAGTGGCTCTCCACTGAGCATTCTCTTTGGTTCTCAGGGGTTAACTCAGGGCACCTATTAGATTTCGCAGCCTGACATCCTGGTACTGGCCAGCAAACGTGTTTGGACACATGGTCTCTTCTAGACAGCCGATGCTAAGAGCAGGACAGCCATGTGGGGGCTCTGTACTTGCTTTCCATTTTGGGTTCATTTTCCCCCTTCCATGCCAAGCCATGACTTTACCTCTCTTTCCCTGAGTTTTTTTTTTTTTTAAGTTTATTCATTTATTATTTTTGGAGGGAGAGAGAGGTAGAGGGAGAGAGCACACAGGTTGGAGAGGGGCAGAGAGAGAGAGGGAAACACAGAATCTGAAGCAGACTCCAGGCTCTGAGCTGTCAGCACAGAGCCCAGTGTGGGGCTCAGACTCAACAAACCAAGAGATCATGGCCTGAACCAAAGTTGGATACTCAGCTGATTAAGCCACCCAGGTGTCCCCTTCCCTGAGTTTCTGACCAAGCATTTGGAGCATAGCGCCTCTCAGTAACTGCTGTGATGGCCTCAAGTTGTAAATCAGCATTGGAGAAATCCAGCTGTAAGATTGTTGAGGAAAGTCACTGCCAGGTCTATAAAATTAATTTTCTTTCTAAAACCAGCCATTCAGTCATAAAGGCAGCAAGGAACATTGAGATAATCTCATTCTAGCTCCCATCCTTACAGCTGAAAAACCAAAGCCTCAAATGAGGAATGACTTGACCAAGATCACCCGAGTCAATAGCTGCTGACTGAGCAGTGTTCCTAGAACCATGCGACAGTCTGGCCACTGTGGTCAGAAGTGCCCTGCTTTTACTGTGCTGTGTCTGGGCACACTGGCTGGCAGGTGGGAATGCCTTGGCAGCAGTGTGAGGTAGGTGGTCTGCTATGCATTGTCTCCCAGGCCTCGTAGGATATCACTTCTGTGCAGACCAGGTTTTCTACTGGTTTAAAAAAAAGTGGTTTGGAACCGCTTCACTGTGTGGACAAAGATTTATCCAGAAAGATGTTCATTGTGGCATTATTTATAATAGTGAAAATTGGACACAGCTGGTCACAGGCTGATGAATAAATTTTGAAATAGCTACATAATTATGCAGCCATTTGCATGCAGCTATTAAAATTACACATACAGAGTTACTAATAACAAGGACTGTAACAAAGTCACTGGTCATTTTTGAGCCTAATATCATATGAAGTCAAACAGCAGAATTAAGGAAGAAATATAGTAGGAAAATTATGTATGATATGACCCTAACTATATAAAAAAAAGTTTAAAGAGAAAAAAGACTGGAGAGAAAATATTCCCAAATGAGGCTACATTTTTTGTGAAGGGGTTTCTTTTTGTTACTTCCTTTCTGTACTTTGCAAAACTTCTAGAATGCCCTCTGTTATTTTTATAAATTAAAAAATGTTCTTTAATGGGATAGCAGGGCTGGGGAGGCAGAAGCAGCTCTGATTGGGGTGACCAGGTAAGAAACTTTATTTATTTGTAACGTTTATTTTTTAGAGACAGAGAGAGAAAGTGGGGGAGGGGCATAGAGAGAGGGAGAGAGAGAATCTCAAGCAGGCTCCACACTGTCAGTGCAGAGCCTGACGCAAGGCTAGAACCCACAAAGTATGAGATCATGACCTGAGCCAAAGTCAGACGCTTAAACAGCTGAGCCACCCAGGTGCCCTGAGAAACCGTATTTAAAGTTCCCTGGAATATTGAGAAGCAGCACAGCTTGTACAAATGTCACACCCTTTGTAATGCCATGTGTGGTCCCACCAGACATATATGGGATGGACTTTTCTCATAATATGATTCCTAAATGTAAGCTAACTAGTGTGTCACTTAACCAAAGAAACTGTGATTTGTTTCAACACTAGAGGGGAAAAAGAAAAAAAAAACTGGCAACATTAGATTGATTTATATACAGATAGTACTAAAATTGTGTTTTATTTATTTTTGTGTTTAAGATATTTTCAGGAGTGAGTTTTAACACAGTCATTTCTGGATGAATTTAGAGCCCATTCATCCTATTCGCTGATTCCACTCTTTGTGCCTAAAAAAATGAATGTTGCTCTTCGTTGCTTGTGCTAGTCCTGGAGACCTTGCAATGTAACCTTTGCCCTTGGGTATTGCATTTATCAGTCTCTGAAATGAAGCCTGAGAGGGAAGGAAAACAGGGGTAAAGGGGTGGAGAAGCATGGGGAATAAAGGGTTGTTACCTTAGTATCCCACATCAAGCCAGGCCAGCCCATCTCCTCTGTTTTGAGGGAAGAGGGAGAAAACACAGAGAGCTAATGTTCATTCACTAGCTACTATAGGCTAGATAGTACCACATTCTACCAGATATAATCGCAGTGAATCTTTCCTGCAACATTTTGAGATAAGAAATATTATCCCCATTTTTCAGATAAGGCATCTGGGACTCAGCACTCGATAGAGTTGGAATGCATAGGCCAGGTCTGCATAAGTCAAAGCCCAGATCATCACTTCACCTCCTCTGGCACTTTCAGGCAGCTCATACCCCAGGGAAGTCAGGAGAGAGTCTGTAGCTGAATATTGGGGCAAGGTGGCCGTTTGTTGCCTGGATGCATAGCAGCGAGCCAGGTAGAGGATGCTGTGTCGTTGTGGGACAACTTTCCTAAGTGGCAGTGAGAACATGGGCAGGTGGGTGTAGACAGGCCAGGGGCAGCTCCAGAAGGTCAGTTGTTTTTGCTTCATTAGGGTTGAACTTCCTCTTTTCATCAAACCAAAAACTACCTGCAAACCATGGATTAGTGTATTACCCATGACTGCTTTCAGATTGGAATTCTAGAGCCTTGACTCCACTTGCTGTGGTGGATAAGCATGCCTCTGAGGTCACCGCTGCGAGACATGGTGCCAGGTCCTCCAGACCTTCCCATCCCCCACACTCTCCTCCCACCCCCTTTCCTTCTGCCTAGATCCCTGGTCATTTCCCACCATGTCCTCTACTGCTGCTCCTGCCTGGGCTCAGGCACCCTCCGTGAAGCTGGTACGCATCTCATTGTGGCACAGAGCTGCCTCCAGGGCTGTCCCCAGTGTTTCTCCTGCCTTGTCGCCTCCACACCTACTTTCTAGGCAGCCTTGAGATAGGGAAAGGAGCCTGGAGTTAGTGTTGTCAGCTAGTCCACCTGTGACCTTGAACTTTGCCTTGCTGAGGAGTCCTACACACCCAGCAGCGTTGACATCAGGATTGTGTGAAGAAATAATGTCTGAGAAAGGGCCTAACACTGCTCGTTTCCTGTCTCCCACTTCAGTCTCCTCCCACCTGTCAAAGGATTCTAGCTCCGAAAAGCTGGACATTGTCCAACTCACTAGTTTTTTTTTTAGTCTGTTTCCTCATCTACAAGAATGGGAGCAGAACTGCCCACCATACTAGTTTTTGTATGTGGTTGTGCTTTACAGACTCTCAAGTACCACACAAATGGCTAGCAGTTGTTATGCATTCCAGTGCCTGTCCACCTGGAGGCAGAGGCTTGAGACGGATGGCATGGAAGATTCATGCAGAGTCATTTCATACTTGTAATTCAAGAAGAAAATACAGGCTGTGTGTATTCTTATAGTGTGCTTACCTTTATCCACTTACCTACCCCCAGCCTCCGTGTCCTCTTCTTAGTATTTCAGCTGTGATTTCCTGTACCAAGCCCATGCTTTCTCCTCCCCCTCCTCCTGTTCCTCCATTTAGAAACACAAAAAACAAACAGAGAAACAGTTTTAATTTGTATTCTGATCCTGAATTAATAACTCCCAATCCCTTAGAGCACTAAGCAGTGAGTGAGTCTCTACTCCATATGGCCACACTTACTTTTCATCCTGGGTAACTGGCAGCTGTTATATTTTGTTATAATTGGCTGTCTTCCACCCACCATGGTCAAGGAGGAAGCCGCCTGTTGGAGCTTGTCCACAAATGATAAGGTAAGCTGTGATGAGAGGGAGCCTGGGCCTAGCCTCAGGTCTCTGGCAAATAATCAGTGGGTCCAGGTTTGTTTTTTTCTTTTTTAAATGTTTATTTTTTAGAGAGAGAGAGAGAGAGAGAACACGAGTGAGGGAAGGGCAGAGATAGACAGAGAATCCCAGGTGTTGACAGCGCACAGCCTTAAATGGGGCTCGAACCCAGGAGCTGTGAGATCATGACCTGAGCTGAAATCAAGAGTCAGATCCTTAACCTACTAGCCACCAGGCACCCCATCAATAGGTCCAGGTTGAATGAATGGACCCAGAATTGGGCACAGTATGCCTCTGTGGGATCCTACCAGCCCAGACCATCAGGTGTGTTGTTTGGGAGAGGGCCACTTCCTGGGTTAATCGGTCAGCATTGTGGCATTCATTGGTGCTGTGTTCTTGGCCTCCCCAGTCATCTTTCTGGTGAAATGGAACCAGCTTGTTCTCTTACTCTGTTTTGAGTTGCTGGTGGTCCTTTAAAACTTAAAAAATTTGCAGTAGATTGTCCTCATAGTCTATCAACATCTGTTTAATCACTGGTGTGTCATACTTCCCTGACAATAAGATGAAAAGTACTCATCTTTCAGGCACACATAAACCTTTCTTAAACATAGTCACAAAGAAGACAACATTGAAGTCATTCAGTACAAATTAATCTTCCGCAGTCCCCTCTGCATCCTCTCTGTCATGGGGTCATGACTCCTCTGGGGGCAGTGTCAGGGATTTTGAACTCTACTTTATGAGAGTGTCTGTTTATCTGCCTACCAGGCAGGCAGGAAACTGATAAGACTTCCTAATGTTGAGCTGAAATCTGCCTACCCCCATGTGTTTTAATTTTGTGAACAAACTATGTCTACCAGCTCTTCAACAATAAAACATTATTTCATACGATTAACTTAATGAAAGTAACAGCAGCTGGGAACTTCCCATCTTACTTGACACTCACTGCTAATCTTTGAAGAAGGTATTGTTACCACCCCAGTTTCATAGACGAGGCTCAGAGGTGAGAGCATCAGTTAGGTGGCCACAGTCAAGAGCAGAGCACTGATTCACCATGTCATGCTGGCTCTCACTCTTCGTGACAACCCTTCTGTGCAAGACACAGTCCTGCACTTTCCAAACCCAAATCTCTTCCTCTCCTATTTTAAATAGTTGCGTTCCCTTGACCATTCCACATGTAATAATATTACTATAATATTCAGGATCCACTTCTTTGGATTCTTTCTAGTTTGACAGAATCCTCTGAAAATTTGGTGTCTGAGGAAGCTGTATTTTGATAAATTTTAGTTCATTTAAAATATGGACTTGCTACACACTAAGAATCCAAGTTTATCATAAGAGAAGTAATTTGTTTTTTTATTCTTGTCGAGAAATAGCACACAGCTATGTGCCTGTGAGCATGGAAGGCAGTATCTCTGAATTACTAGAGCGTAGAACAAGGGTTGGCAAACTTTTTCTGTAAAGAGCCAGCTACTAAATATCTTAGGCTCTGCAGACCATACAGTCTCTGTTGCATCAACTTAACCCCACCCTTGTTGATGAAAGCAGACACTGACAATGTGTAAACAAATGGGAATGGTTGTGTTATGTTAACACTTTATTTATAAAAAGCAACAGCTGGGTTTGGACCCTGGATCATAGTTTGCATTTAATGGGGTTTTCCTCCATGGTGAGAAAGTGTTTACAAGTGGGTGTTAAGTAGGACAGTCCTAGTTGTTTAGGCATAATTATTAATAGCACCCTTTGTCAGTCTGAAGTGTCTTGGTCATAAATTAATATATTGCCACTCTAGTATTACATCATCTTAAGGTTGTTAATGAGACTAAGATGAAATAGAAACTTTGGTTTCTGTCCTTCCTTCACTCAGTTATTTTACGTTACCATAGTCAGGACCTTACAGTATCAGGTAACCTTTTCATAGATTCTTTTTTTTTTTTTTTAATGTTTGTTTATTTTGAGAGAGAGTGTGTGAGTGGGGAAGGGGCAGAGAGAGAGGGAGACACAGAATCTGAAGCAGGCTGCACACTCTGAGCTGTCAGCACAGAGCCCAACATCGGGCTCGAACTCACAAGCCATGAGATCATGACCTGAGTCAAAGTTGGATGCTCAACTGACTGAGCCTCTCACGTGCCCCACCTTTTCATAGATTCTTACCCTGTTCGAGTCAGGAAAAGGGTCTGGCAGTGGAGGAACACAGGGAGGGAATACAGAGGCCTCCCAGAGGAATATCCACAGCTCACCTGCTGTGATATGGCCTGTGTGCTGGGCATTTTGTCCAAGGGCTCCATATGGACTGTATCGTGAGCTATATCTCATTATGTGTGAGTATCATCTTTATTTTACTTGATAAGGAACCCAAAGCACAGAGGTTAGGAAATCGACCGAGCTACAGAGCTAGTGGGTTGGATTTGGATTCAAACTTGGACCATCTGACCCCAGGACCCAAGCTCTGAGGCTGATCAAGTGTGAAATAATTAAATCTAATAAATGAGCCACATGCAAGCAGGACAAGATTAGGATCAGGTGAAACCATGCTATTTTCCAAGGTAGAAGAGATAGCAGACATCATTATTCATTTTATTCATCTTAGGTATAAATATCACGAAGGTCAGTGAGACTCAGGTTTTCAGTAGGAGGAAACAAATTACACCATCTTTAGGCCTTTTGGGCCAACAGAAACCTCAGGGCATTGGAGGGACTTGAGGCCAAAAGATGCCAGATGGACTAAGGGCATCTTTGAACTTTAAGGGATTTAGAGCTTGAGGAGTTTGGGGGCTACTTTTGATTAGAGCTGCCTCTGGCCTATTCAGGTCTTTGACTGGCTGGCTGAAGGATGAGAAGTCCTGGCTTTGCTTCTTGCTGGTCATTGCCCCTCTCCAGCAGAGTAAAGAAGGCAGTGTCAGTACAGCATCTGCCGGGGAATTAAGATGTGTATTTCCTTAGGACACCTGTGGCTTCCAGCTGAGACAGTGGAGAGAGGATGGCCCACACTGGCTTCTGGACTCTGACAGGTTAGACCCCCAGATTTCCAGCTCCAGTGATTTAAAGAGAACACCAAGTTGTATATAATTTTCAAAGGGAGTTGCCTTCTTCAGATAAACCTGTGCCAAAAGGAAATCTTTAAAAATAATTCCCATCAACTCCTATTATTTCTGGGTGGTATTTTTTTGTACAGTTTCCAAAGCAGTGACCCTAACCACAATGAGGACAGTCATTTGGAGCTTTTGCAAACTACTTACTCAGAAGTGCAAAGCAGGGTGCCTGTAGGTTTGGTTACAGAACTCCTCCCAGGGGTGGGAGGTGAGAGTGGAAAACTATGGGTATGCCTCCTGACCCCTGCTTTTTAACATGTATTCTTCGAGGTGTATTATACTTGGTGTATTTTCCCAGACTTTCAGTGTTGCCCCAGGACAATTGTCTAAGTTCATTTTGGCATCAAGACAAATGAGAGGATGTTTCCTGTTTGCCTGACTCTTGCCCCGACTTCTTTCTCTGTTCTGTTAAGCTCTTGGCTAAGTTCTTTCCTCTTGTACTCCACATTTTAAGTGATGTTAGGGCACCAAGTGCAAAAATCTGCAAACAGTTAGCTTTCATGTTTGAGCATTCATGTTGGAGCCCACTAAAGTTAAAGTTCTCATAGCATGGAAAGATCTGCCTCTGTATAATGCATTAAACATTTAATAACTGTACTAATAATCCCAAACACTTTTAATGGGCCACATGGGAGCCTTAATGTGGTAAAAAAAAAAAAAAATGTACTTCTTCACTGTCAAGTTAACTTGTATCAAATTGAGAGAAATTCTTAGAAGCAGCGTTGAGGGCTGTTGGAAGTTTATAAGCTTAGAAACAAATAGCACATTCTGCAAGTAATTTTTATATAAAAAGAAACAGTAGAAATGAAGTGGGTATTATTAACCTAGTGCTTTGTGCATTTCTTTGCAGTTTAAGACTTTGTAGTTTGGGGAGAGGTATGGTGCGTCTGTTCTGTGTCAGGTTAAGTGATTAGGAGTGTGCTTAACAGCTAGACCAGTAAGAGGGCACAGGTCTCTCTGGCTCTTCCTCTTTGATTGGAGAATATGGATTATTTGAATTTGGCCCCTCTTGAAGTATTTTTAAAAATACATCACCTTTGGAAGGAAGAGTTAAAGGCTGATGTGCATATTGTGTTAAATTGAATCCACATTTATTTCTAAGTGGAAGCATTTTTTAAGAAATTGTTTTCTGGTGAAATAGTGCATCTGAAATGATGCAGTTGCTATCAGAAGCTGAGAGATGATTGATTAATACAAGGATGGAGTCCAATATAATTACCAATTTTATTTTGTTTTGTTTTGGCTTCTTTAAAATAGGCCTGGCTCCTGATGGCTACTGCAGTCAAAACACTTATCATGTGCATAAATTAAAGGCATAGAAAACTGATATTTCTCAAGTTTGGGGAAGGAAATGATATCTTCTGAATAGAATTCATGATGTAAATATAGCTCATCAGCTCACTAGTCTGAATATTATACTTTTAACATGAAGACTTTGTTGTTTACTTGAAAATGTCAGATTTTTGCATATAATTATCATTTTAGGTCTGTTGGTATGGTTGATATCAGAATATCAGTTTGTTCTTTAAAACCTTTAAGAGTGATAAAGTCTTTACACCTGATTTTGCTGTGTAGTTACCTGAGAGATCTCTCTCTGCTCCACCATACCTGCCGTGGCAGTGCCACCTTTGCCAAGGTTAGGTGTGCACACACACAAAATGTAGATGCTGGCAAGTTTTTAATCTTTCAGGGGAGATTCAGTTTTTCATGTCAGAGAAAATAACAGGCTGTTGACTATGGTAGAGAAGGTAGGTAATGTTATTGAGCAAAAGCAGGGGGTCAGGACTAGAGGCTTGTAAACGGACTCTGGGAGCTGTCCCAAAAGAGAGATTCCTGCACATTGGCAGCACTCAGGAATGAGCGTTATGCCTCCTAAGACGTGTATTTGTTTGCATGTGTCAGTTTGGGGATGTCTTATAACAGGTCCGATTCTTGCTTAATGGCCCTTCTCCATCACAGTGGCCTAACAAGGAGGAACCCCAAAACACACCCTGCTAAAGACAGCCATGAGATAGACATCAAGTAATAAGTTTTGTTTTTTAGAAGGAATTTGCTGGCATTAGCAAAACATATCCCAGAGTGGCTCCAGTTGTCTCCATTGGCTTTTATTCCTCTTTCCCTTTAACAGAGTGAAAAATGTCTGGGCAGTTACAGCCTTGTTCTAAAGTGGTCCATAATTTTGTCTATGTTTTACATCTCAGTGGATTCCTAAGACCAAATATGGTATTGCTTCTCAGAGAAGTCTCCTTTTCATTCCTTTCCATCTATACAATATTTAATAGATTTATTTTGAGGTCTAGATTATCTTTTAGGTCAACATGCAACTTAAAACCTGATAGTCCAATGGGTTTAGTAAAATAATTGCAATGAATGTGGGAGGTACTGTGTGAGGCATAGTCTATACACAGTGGGAGGACTACGTATGTCCATTCTGATCCCTTTAAATTGTCAAGCCCTCGCATTTGAGAAAGCATTCATAAGAATTTGTGAAATTGTTTAAATCAGTCTTTTCTTTTGACTCCATGCCATCATCTTTTGCTGTTTCTTTGTTTTCAAACAATACCATACAGAAAAGACTGCTTCTCTAAGCATGCTGGGCACCGCTGAAGGCGAGGTGTAATATTATGCCTCTCAGTCTGGCTTGACAAGGGGAGAGTCAGAGATAAGGGGCTGGATTCAAGACAAAAGATAGATACAGGTCAGAACTTTGTTTGAAGTAGGAATAAACAGCTGTTCTAATAGAAATGATGTGTAGTAAGTACTTTCCCATACATTAGAAATGTAAAATGCCAACATTTATTAAAAGAAGTGAAAAAGTAAAATATTTGCTTTAAGGAAGTGGGTATTTCTTATTGGTTAAAAGTTTAGGTTTTAGAGACAGATAGCCCAAATGAGACTCCTGGCTCCCTTCTTATTAGCTCCTTGACTGTAGGCTGCTTACTGATTTCTCACTAGGTATTTGGAGAAGTGGAGGTGGGTAATGTCCCTGCTTCATAGAGCTGATGGAAGAATAAGGAGAGCTTTTCACATACAAGTGCAGTGCCTGGCATGTAGGAAGTCCTCACTATGTGCTGACCACGGGGACCCTGTTTCTGGGGTTGCTGATAAGTGACCAGTGCTGTTGTTTTTTGACAGGGAATCTGGTTACAGCTTTGTCAGTTTACCATCAGTGTGATCCCGAGCAAATCTTTAACTTCTCTAGGCCTCAGTCAGTTTCTATGTTTGTAAATTAAGGGGTTTGATAACCCGAGTTCCTACCAGGACAAAAATGTGTGTTTTTTAAAAAAAATTTTTTTTTTTAACATTTAATTTATTTTTGTGAGACAGAGAGACAGAGCGTGAGCAGGGAAGGGGCAGAGAGAGAGGGAGACACAGAATTTGAAGCAAGCTCCAGGCTCTGAGCTGTCAGCACAGAGCCCTACACAGGGCTCGAACCCACGAACTGTGAGATTGTGAACTGGGCTGAAGTTGGACGCTTAACCTTAACCAACTGAGCCAACCAGATGCCTCTGAGACCAAAAATGTTTTTTATTTATTTATTTATTAATAGTTTATTGTCAAATTGGTTTCCATATAACACCCAGTGCTTAAAGTGAAATTGTGTTTCTCCCCAAAGCAAACTGAGAATGAGTAGTACTTTAAGAATTAATAGTTCTGTTTAGAAAATTTGATGTTCTGCTAGGAAGTTGCTTTTGCTAACTTGAAGAAAATGTTGATTAAACTGATGTTGTAACTTTCCTGCTGGACACTGAGTCTTGTCATTTCCTGACAGATGGACATTCTTCAATCAGTAGTAGAGGACTTTCTAATGAAAGCAGACAATGTCTGCCTAATGATGATTAATGCTAGTCATAGAAAGGTAGTAATGAGTTTGAGGTTCTTTCCTTCTTGGTGTTCTGAAAATAACCTTTGTCTAAACTCACTGTAATAAAGTTATTGCATTGGAGACGTTTTTTAAAGTCTGCTTTATTGAGGCATAGTTTATACACAATCAAATGTACCTACTTAAGTATATAGGTGGATGAGTTTTGACAAATGTTTACATCTGTGTAATAACCACTGACTTATAGACCTTTAAAACCAGCTTTATTGAGATATAATTCACATACTACAAAATTCTGTGAAAAGTGTATAATTCAGTGGTTTTCAGTATATTCACAGAATTATACAACCATTACCACACTGTAATATTAGAGCATTTTATCACCCGAGAAAGAAACTCTTAACTGTTAGCAGTCACTCTTTATTCTTTCTCCTAGCCCCTGCCCTTGCTCCTAGCCCTAGGCAAACATCAATCTGCTTTCTATAGAAATTTGTCTATTTTGTACAAATAGAACTGTCCAATTTGTGGTCTTTTGTGACTTGTTGCTTTTGCTTAACCAATTGTTTTCAAGGCTTATCCATGTTATAGTATATATCACTACTTTATTCCTTTTTATGATTGAATAATATTCCATTGTATGGATAAAACACAATTTACTTACCCATTCATCAGTTAATGGACATTCGAGTTGTTTGCATTTTTGGCTATTATGAATAATGCCACTATAAACCTTTGCGTTAAATTTTTTGTGTATACTTGTATGTGTCCATTTCTCTTAGGTCAAATTGCTAGGTCATATGGTAACTGTGTGTTTAACTTCTGGAGGAATTGCCAAACTTTTCCAAATACTATTTTACATTCCCACCAGCAATGTAGGAGGGTTCCATTTTTCTCAATGTCCTTGGCAATACTTACTATTTTCTGTCTTCTTGATTCTAGTGGTGTTAAGTGGCATCTCATTGTGGTTTTAATTTGCATTTCCTTAATGGCTGATGTTATCAGGTACTTACTGGATATTTGTTGATCTTGTTTGGAGAAATGTTTATTGAGATCTCATTTTTATTTTTATTTTTTATTTTTTTTTAAATTTTTTTAATGTTTTATTTATTTTTGATACAGAGAGAGACAGAGCATGAGAGGGGGAGGGGCAGAGAGAAAAAAGGAGACCTAGAACCAGAAGCAGGCTCCAGGGTCTGAGCTAGCTGTCAGCACAGAGCCTGACGCGGGGCTCGAACCCATGAACGTGAGATCTGACCTGAGCCGAAGCCAGAGGCTTAACTGACTGAGCCACCCAGGTGCCCTGAGATCTCATTTTTAAATTGGGTGTTTTTTTTGACTGTTGTAAGAATTCCTTATATTTTCTGATTAGATACATGATTTGCAAATGTTATCTCCTGTTCTGTGTATTGTCTCTGTTCTTTCTTGATCATGTACTTTTACGTACGAAGGTTTTTAATTTTCACAAAGTATAATTCATCTGCTTTTTCCTTCATCACTTGTGCGTTTGGTATCATATTTAAGAATCATTGTCTAACCAAGGACATGAAGGTTACGTCTATGATTTCTTAAAAGCTTTCCTAGTTTAGCTCTTATATTTAGATCTACGATCCATTTTGAGTTAATTTTTGCATATGGTTGAGGAAGGGGTCCAACTTCATGCTTTAGCATGTGGATATCCAGGAGTCCGAACCCATCTGTACGAGCATATGTTTTCTTTTCCTTCCTTTTCTGATTCTTTCCTCATTAACTTGCCTTGACATCACATTATAGACTCTGAAAGAAAAACAATAGTTCCCTGTCTCACTTCTCTCTTTACTCTGTTTTCCTTAGAAGTGTTCACTCTAAACTCTTTTAGCAGTTTCTTCTGGTTTTTACCTCTGTATTTCAAAATAGCATGCTTCTATGGCAATTTCTTGATTGTATCATAATTAAACTCTATATTTAATCTTGACATTTTATATAAATTCGTAATGCATCCCATTATGATAATATATTATCATGGCAGTATTTACTGCTGAGCTGTATTCTGCATTTTTTTCCTTTATATCGTTTCTGTTTTCCTTTGAGTTAATTCCTGCACCCCTGTTCCCTGCGCGCCCGCATCGTTTTCAATCCCCTGCTCTCCAGCAGTTGGGCTGATCTGTCCTTACCTGCCAGCAGCTCTTTAAAGTGGTTGCCTCTCTGGGGCACCTGGCTGGTTCAGGTGGGGGAGCATGCAACTCTTGATCTCAGGGTCGTGAGTTTGAGTCCCCTGTTGGTGTGGAGATTAAAAATCTTTTAAATAAAAATTAAAAGTGCCTGCCTTTCCTCTTCTCCAAATGATCAGACCCAACAGATAATCTTTCTGTTGTATTTTTTCCATTTGTCTTTCTTTCTGGGAGTCATTTAGCCTGGATTCGTCTCTGGCTCCATTCATTCCAGGCTGGTCATTCACCAGGATTGCTGTCTCACAGAGACTTCCTATTACCCTTCTTTTAAGAGTCCCCTTCATTCTCCTCTGCCTTGCATGCCCTGCTTCCTAGCTTAGCATGAATGTTTCTGTCAGAAATCCCTTTCTGTACAGTTGAGGTCCCTGATGCCCAGATTAATGAAGTTCCTTATTAATATCCTTGCGCTAACTAGCATTTTTCCCTGCTCCTGGCTACCGAAAATGGAATAAAATCCATTAAAATCTTGAGTCAAGAACAGCACTTACCTAGAATGGCAGTCCTGTTCACAGAACTATAACTCTAGGAATCAAGAAGTTACTGGGAAAAGACCAGAAATGGTTCCACATCTCCAAATATGGCCACTAAATCTTAAACTCTTTCCTCACCACTTCTGTCTTCATTCAAGTCTGCTTCTCTTTTGCATGCAATTCTAAAGTACTTGACTCATTGGCTTTCTAGGGTATAGCAGATAATAAGTCAAAAAATTTAACTGTGAACACTAAGAAGTGCCAGCTAGCTAAGATAATAGATGGGGGTGTTATTTTAAGGGCCAGTATATAATTAGTAAATACCTGAGGTATGCATCATGTAATGTTATTACAGAAAGTCCTGTGTGAGTCAGAATCACAAGGAAGTGTCACTTGATTGTGGTGCTCCTCAGTGGCCTGCCTGCCCTCCACGCCTTCCTTCCTGAGATGCTAAGCATCATGCCTGGTGCTCTTCATGAACACAACATGTAAGGAGTAAGTTTTAATTATTTGGAAAATAATTTTATGTAGAATAATCCATTTGCCACAATTCCAAAAAAGGATTGTTTCTTAATACCTTTATGAGAGTAGAATACTTGCTGGGTCCTGGACTAAATCCCCTTTATCTGCTTTTAAAAACACATTATAATGACTGTCCTTATAAATGGCATTTGTAACTATTTGTGTTGAGTAAGTAAAAGAAAAAAGTGTGTGTATGTACATATGTGTGTATTATATTAGTATATCAGTGACAGATTTAAAAAGCTTGTGTTTTCTCTCTTCCTCTCTCCCTCCTCCCCACCTTACTGTTGTAACACTGTCTTAGTTAACCAGGAAATCTGTTATTATAGCATGCAGTGGCTCTGAAAAAGAGTTTTGTATAACATGTTATAATAAAAATACACTGAATATGTGTCTTGGGATGCTGCCTTCAAGTCAGACCATTTCTTAGAACAAACCATCTGGAAATAGTCTCAGCCATGATCAGGACTGCCTCCCCACCCCCCCCTCCCCCCCTCCCCCTTTCAACTGTCCAAAGGAAGAGATTGAGGTTAGGGATTTTTGAGTGAATACAGGACTGAAGTGGAACTGGACCTTCCTGGCTGTGTCATCGTCTCTCTTAACCTCAAGAAGAGACAGCTTCATTCTGGGAGCTGATCAAGGCCTTGCCCAGTAAATGGAACTCATTAGAGCTGCCATTACATAGTCATGAAACAAGAAGAAGCCACAGTGACAGGTGATAACCGATCACCACAGTGGACGAGTGGCAGCTGGAGGCTCGGAGAGTGGGCTCAGCACTGCATAGGCTGAATAAGAGTTTGATTGAGTGTGTTGTGTCACGCGAGCATTGGAGATAATTATTAGTAAGATAAAACTGGAAAATGTCTGTTTCCATCTTCTGTCAATAGAAAATGTAGGTTGTATTGCAGTTAATATCAAGGGATTATTAGTTCTCCCTTAGTGTTGCCTTTTTCTAGGGATCATAGATCTTTCTGTAAGGACTTAATAACCCCCTCGCCCCCAGCTCAGTGATACAGATCAATGTTTTTCAAGCCTTTTCCCTTCATCCCTGCACAGAATGTGGGTGTCCTGTTGATAGGAGCCTGCCTCTCTCCCTCCCTGCCTCCTCCCCCTACCCAGGCTGCTTAGCAAGGAGCAAGAAAGGAGGTATGAAGGAGGGAGGGAGATAGCATGGCTCCTGACCTCCTGGGCCTATAGGTACCAGTGACAGTGCATAAAACTAAAACCTGGATTTTGCTGACCCATTTTTTTCTCCCCCACTTGCGTCACCCTCACCAAAATGTCCCAGGGGAAGAGGGCTTGTCTCACATGTGCTCCTGTGTCCACCCAGGTGGGTGCTTCTGATCTTCTACCCCATAGGGCACCTTCCTTGTTCTTCTTCCCAGACACTGAAGCACTTAATCCTTAACTCACTTGTGCTACGGCAGCCTACCTGCGAAAATGGTGAGGGGTTCATCTCGCTTGCCCTCTGGCATACCCCACTGGCCAGGAAGTGGGTCCCATCACACGGCTGCTTAGGGCTTTTGTGAATAGAGTTTGGTAGGATGGCAGGTCTCAGTCCTGAGGGTGGGACACAGCCCCCTTTCCTTCTGCCTTTCACTTTTTCCCTTGCCATTTAGCCTCTAAGTCCTCTACCCACTGGCCTTTCCTGCTTTGGCTAGATGTACCCGTGTGTGCCTGAACCCCAAGTGCAAATAAATGCCTAATCTTTTCTCTGCATCAGACCTCTTTGTACTGGGTGGATCAGTGGGTACAAGCATATGGGGAAGGTGACTGTCACTGCCTACCTGGCCAGATGGATCTCAAGTTCAGATTCGCCTGGAAGGGACACTCTGCCACAGATAGTGTAATGGTCACTGAGACATGAAAATGGTTGATAGCTTTCTCCTCCTGGTAGAGGTTTATATTAAATTTGTTTCTAATAATGAACTTGCACTAAGCTTGATTCAATTCGTTCAAGTCATATTTCACTGATTTTTAAGACAATTGTTAGATAGGCTAAGTTTATCTCCCCCTCTGTGGACATTAATGAAATGCTTTTGTATTTATTTCTCCATATCTATTGAGGTGCAATTATATATAGAGAGATTAATTATAGGATAAATAACGTAATATTCCCTCCATCCTTTCAAATGTTATGTTAAACTCTAATAACTGTTTCTAAAATGAGACTGTAAGCACCAGGAAGATGGGGACCGTGACCGCTTATTCCCCTCAGCCTCCCCAGCACCTGGTGTGGCACCTGGCACCCAGGCACCTGATGCCGCCTTATTGAGCGAATGGAGAATTGGCTGCAGGAGGTGATATGTTGGAGTTGTCTTCTGGAGGATGTGTGATGTAAGAAGCCCTTGTTAAGCTTTAAAATTATGAGCAAGTTAAGAATTCTTTGTAAGAATTGTCTCTCATAAAAACTCACATTATTAGTTACAACTGAATTCTTCTTTGAATCTGTTAAATCTATTCTTTTTAAACATATGAAGAGTAGGTGAAGTACTCTTTACAAAATGAATCAGGAGGTGGAGGCAGTAAAGTTTGGTGGTGTGTTTTTGTTCTGCCTGGCATGAGCCTGGGAGGGCAGGGCTGGCAGGAGGCCCCGAAGACCCTTGAATTGGGAGGGGTGGAGGAAGCAGAACGGTCCAGCGGTGGTGGCCGGCCTGGGCTGTGTGAGGGAGGAGAGTGGCAGGCCTCATGGGGCTAGTAAAGTAGACTAGCCGTGCCCATCGGCATGTGTTAATATGTAATAAATGGGGCGGTTCACAGAACTCCAGGGCGGGGCTTGTGCGACATTTTGCCTGTCTGCTCCTCTTTGGACATCAGTGTAGTTCTTCTCTGGCTCCAATGCAATCCTAGCATTTCCCAGGTTGACATGTTCCAGGTATGGCCACGGGGCAGACGCCCTGGACCACCTGCCTTGCCCTGGTTCCATGTTGCTGAGAAACATGATTGTTCCATCAGCTCCGGTCAGGCCTGAGGATGAAGTCAGAAGTGCTCAGGGCTCCCAGGAGCCCATTCAGTGATGATGAGTGGATAGTCATGGGGAAGACATTTAATTGGAAATCCGGTTTACTGTGCACGTAAAAATGTCTTTGATGTTTAAAATAATTAATATTTTTGTGAGTTGCTTTCAAGTTTTTATTTGACCTGAGGGGGTGTGGGATGGTAGTGGAACCACAGACATATTAGGCAAGATGGGTATGTTCAGAAGACCACAGAACATGTTGAGAAGAACCGGGGATGTTCTTGCTATTCCCTCATGCTGGAGAGCTCTTCTCTGTCTGTCTACCTGGCAGGAGTCTAGTCATCATGCTAGAGGTCTAGCATGCTAAATGTCTATTCAGGTGATGAAATAATAGTTGAGAAAGAACATTATTTCTACTGTTGTTTAGCAAAGTGTGAAATGACAGTTTCCAAGCAGGCATATGGCGATTGTTGGGTTAGGGTTTGTCAACTGCCTTAACCCTTCTTGGGATGAGCTAGGATGTAATTCATTAGCAAGATAGTTAATACTGTTTCCTCAAAGGAGACAATTTTAGCATAGCGGGTAACTTTAGAGATGGTGAGCAAAATAACAAATGCTGAAATAGATCTTTGAGATTGCCATTCAGGTGTTGTTGCCATCAAAATATTTTTCGTCTTCTGAGGTAGTTTCAGCAGGCGTCCTAGGCTGCCGTAAGACATTACTGCAAACTAGGTGACTTAAAACAAAAGAAGTTTATTCTCTCACAGTTCAGGAAGTCAGACATCTGAAATCAAGTCTGAAGTTGGCAGGTGCTCCTTGCCTGGCCCAGCTTCCAGTGGTGCCAGCTTCCTAGTTTTCTGACTGCATCTCTTGCTTTGTCTTCACATCACCATCTCATCTGTGTGTTTGTCTTTTCTGTGGATCTTTTATAAGGACACTTATGATTAGATTAATACCCATCCAGATAATCCAGGATGATCTCTTCATCTCCAGATCCTAATAACACCTGCAGGGGTACCTGGGTAGCTCAGTTGGTTGAGCGTCCAACTTTGGCTCAGGTCATGATCTCACAGTTTGTGAGTGAGTTCAAGCTCTGCGTCAGGCTCTGTGCTGACAGCTCAGAGCCTGGAACCTGCTTCTGATTCTGTGTCTTCCTCTCTCTTTGCCCCTCTCTCAACTCATGCTCTGTCTCTCTTTGTCTCAAAAATAAGTAAACTATAAAAAAAAATACTTGCAAAGACCCTTTTTTCTAAATAGGGTAGCAATTAGGACTCGCATAGCAGGGAACCACCATTCAACCCAGTATAATAGATTAACCTCTGAAGCAAGGTGTCCTTTGAGAGATGTCATCTCTGTTGATAATATTGTTCTCTGGTCAGAGTAATCACACATGAATCCGTATTTTGCTGGTTCATTCATTCACTTAACAGATCAACATACCGTGAACCAGACCCTCTGCTAAGTGCTGGCTTTATAAAAGTCTACAGAGACAAAATCCTGGCCTTCCAGAGCCCACAGTACTACCAGAAAGGCCAACTTTCTCATGATGAGGCTAATCTATTATTTGAGTACCTTTCTAAATAACGATAGAAATAGAGTTAGAAATACAAAGGGAATTGCTGGCAAGTGTAGTAGACACAAGTAGAAAGTGCAGAGAGGTCTAGTCGAAGGAATTCTGTCATATTTTACTGACCAGAGTGATTTTGAGCAGACTTAGTATGCACAGTGGCTTGATGATACAAACACGAACTCTGGTAAAGCCAGGTGTTGAACTCTCCACACAATCATCCGCTTATTTAATATGAGCCCTGTTACTACTTTGGTTTTTTAGGTTTACTTGTTTATTTTGAGAGAGAAAGTGTGAGTAGGGGAGGGGCGGGGGGGGAGAGAAAAATCCTATGCAGGCTCCTTCCTCACTGTCAGCATAGAGCCTGATGCGGGCTTGAACCCATGGACCACAATACCATGACTGAAGCTGAAGTCTGATGCTTAAACTACTGAGCTGCCTAGCACCCCCCGCCACCTTTTTAAAGTTTATTTATTTATTTTGAGAGAGAACATAAGCTGGGGAGGAGCAGAAAGAGAGGAGGGAGAAAGAAAGAGTCAAGCCCTGTTACTTCTTGCCCTAAAAATCTGTTCTATCTCCAAGGAAGATGTTTTTAACAAGGCAAATGGAAAGTACCTTTCAGCCTTTGGAAATGCTTTGTTGCTTTCCATTGTTTTAGGATACTTGCACACAAAACTTATTTCTTTAGGGTGATCTTGTAAGGCTGTCTTGGACTTAGTTAATAAGGAAGAATAACTTACAAATCCAAAACTATCACCTCTATTAGAGGTTCTAATCCAAGGCTTCTTTATAGTGCGATGTGTCTTAGAGAAGTTGTTACCACTAATGAAGGATCTGAGTCTATCAGTGGTTTGTTTTCTGGGGTGGGGTGGGAGGGACATTGACACACATTTAAGGTTAGCCATTAATGTAATTATGTCTTTTCTGTGGCATTTCATTTTGCATTTTCATTTGGGGGGTAGAAAAGGATGGGGGGAGAGCTGGTGCCTTTGTAATTGCACATAACAGCCAACCTGCCTTTTCTGTGCACTGCTGAAGGTGGGTCACAAATGTCATCTTGGTTCTTGCATGTTCCAATGGAAATAGCCACAGCAACATTGACAGACCTGGTGGTTCTATCTTCCCCAAATAATTGATTATTATGGGTATTGTACAACCATTTATCAAAGTAGAATTAATTTATTTATTTTGAGAGAGTGAGAGCAGAGGAAGGACTGAACAGGGTCCTTGAATTTTCAGGGAGACAGAGAGTCCTAAGTGGGTTCTGTGCTGACAGCACAGATGCAGGGCTTGAGCTCACAAACCATGAGATCATGACCTGTGCCGACATCAAGAATCAGATGCTTAACTGACTGAGCCACCCCTATTTTTAACTTTTGAAGCTAATTAAAAAATAGTTTTTTAACTTCTCAGAAGATAATTCAAAATATGTTAAATTTTCTGACATTGTACAGTTTTTCTGAGGTTTAAATTATATCAAAACAAAAAAGCATTGAAACAATTTTTAAAATCTTTGTGCTTTATTATAAGAACTGGACCCTTCATGGGAACATGGAATCAATATGATAAACATTTTTATAATGTAATTAATTTTCTTGGTGTAATTATTCAAGTGGGATATGTGCCTTCCATAGTCAGTCATTCTTTTGCCCTTCATTTTTCCTCTTCATCTGATACTCATAATAACAAATGCACCAGCTAACAAATTTATGAAGTAGAAAATAATTTTACTTAGGTTACCTAGGAGAGTTAAAGGGCTTGAGGTCTTAAGCTTCATTAGCCTTGCTGTATTTGTAGATTTTTCATTCCTTTCCCTCCCCTCCCCTCCTCTTCCCTCCCTTCCCCTCCTCTCTGTATGTTATTCTAGGAGGCATTGGTGTTGGGAGTGAGCCTTAGACTTTTCTCCTTATGTATCTGGACAAGGGGGGAAGGCCTAGACTTGTCAGCCCCCATGTGAAGACCAAAAAGGCAGCAGTCTTGGGTCCACATGAAGACATGTTTGACTGGTCATGTTTGATGTTTTTGCAGTTTGAGGTTTTCCTTCTAAAAGGGGATGCAAACATCTCAGATATCCTCAAACTATTTGACCAAATGCAGCCCAGCTCAAAGTTAGGAGACTGTCAGAGACCCCTGGAGCTTTCCTTTATGTACATGACTTACAGACATGGTGGTATTTGTATTTCATTTTGATCTGTGCAAGGAGAATATATGGTGTCCATTAGTGATTTGTTCAGATGGTTGTCTGAGTCTACTTTGTAATAATGAGTTTAGAATGGTGTCTAACAAAAAGTGGATTCAGATTTGTCCACTGCTTTCATTCTGTTACAAGTCCAGTTTTCTGGGGAGTATATGGACGTAATTCCCCTCCCATGGTGATAGCAGTAGTTTGTATAAATCAATCATATATTTTGTTCTTCATCCTTGTGGTAGGAAAAGATAAAATAAATGACTTGTTGCTGAAAAGTCATTCTCATCACTCACGTTCTTTTTGTTTTTTAAATATTGGTTTTGTTAGAATTTTACAAGACTACGAAGGAACACCAAAATCATTGAAAATTCAAGGACCCTGTTCAAGCATTCAAGGATCCTGTTCCATAATTGCTATTGTGTGAAATATTCTTTTCAATTCTAGTCCACCTGGATAGAAGCTAACTTAAGCCAAAATTAGCATTATGCTTGCTCCCAGGAGAATTTCATGAGTGCAGGAAGCCTTTCCAGTTTCCCCTCGGATGAGACTCATTTGGCAGTTGTTTCATTTCTCTACTGATGGAAAAGTCCAAGGCCATGTGCAGCTCACTGAGCTTCCACCTTGGGACAGAAGTCGGGAGTCAACTGGTTGAGTTGGCATTATGAAGATTCTGGTTCTCTGTTGTAGCTTGGGCTACCTACCCAGTACTCGGCCATAGAGCTTGGTGCTTATCAGAAGTTGTGGGAGTCCATATTGGGACCCAGTTATGAATAGACTGACACTCTATTTAATATTGAAGGGATTCTACTTTGTAGTAAGGACTAAAAAATGCTAAAAACACTTTGCAGGGGGGTGAACCAAAGACTGTTTTTTGAAATAAAAATAGCATTAAAGGGTTTTCTTATGTTACTTGCCCCAGAGTTAGGCAAAGCAGTCTTAGAGATACAGATTTGGAGTTTTGAAACACAGTACTGTACTGGTTGGTACTGTCATTTATTGGTTAGTGTTTGTTTCTGGTATGCATTTATGTGTTTAGAATATTCAGCGAATCTTTGAGACTTTTGCTTTCTGAGGTCCGCTTGCACATTTGGAAGTATCAGTGAATATGGTACAATTGGTGCTTTGTGGCTTTGCGCTTTTAATTCCCTTCTGAAGCTGCCGCCATGATGGTAACCTCTGATGAAGTTAAGAGCATTAGAGAGTAGAAGAAAATGATTACCAGTGGTTAATAACGTCCCACAGTTTTAGGAGTTCGGGAAGAGTGCCCATTTCCACGAAGCAGTCAGAGCGCTCACGTGGGGAGAATCTCTCTAACCACATGTAAAGTGAGAAATAGATTTCAAAATCAGTTTTGATTAAAATGGGAATTTGAGCCTGCCTCTGAGAAGCAACCATCTTTATATAAATTACTTATGGCATGAGCATAAGGGTTTGGTATCGAGGCTGTAGGCCTTTTTCCATTATGCTTCAAAAACCGGTTTGATTATAAAGAGAGAATAATGCATTTTGGTATTGAAACAAATTTTTAAAGAGAGGTTTTAGTCCCTGAAGTGATTTTAAGGTGGAAAATAAGAAATGATTACTCATACTTTTCAACAGAACCAGTGTTGCAGCTGGATTGTATGTAAAAAATAGGGATGACAGATCCCTGATATGAACACAGTTTTTCATGTTAGATACTTGTTGAGGTGTTCCTTATAGTGAGTACATCAGTGGCTTAAGGAGCATATATTTGTAGAATCCTCTGCTTATTCATACATATTGGGTTTATTCCTGGCTAATTAGGTTATAGCATACCTTCTTACTTAGATTGTACATAGGGAGTCCCCTGAGCACTGTGACCTGAGGGTGGAGGGTCCTAGTAGACCAATATTGAGCAGTAATCCAGCTTGTGCTGTTGGCCCGTTTTCTGGGATCAGACCTCCCCTCACACCTCAGCTGCTATGTCTTGCCTTGGGATCAGACCCTCACTTTCACCTGCTCTGCCTTTTCAGTGAAGTTGAGATTCATTTGGGAAATTGGAAAAGTTTAGACTGACAAATACAGAAACCATTTCATTAGCGCTTGAGAAGATGGCATATCCTCTATTTTTATTGTACACGGTTTGATATATATCTTGCAGGTCACCATCATATATTATATGTCCTCTGTTGTCTTAGTTTTGCCTCCCAGATCTGACATGGGCTTGAAAAATTGGATTCAGTCTTCTATGACTCTGTTGCTTTTGCTGTTTTCAAACATTTTATTATTCAGTAAACATTTATCACTTGTTTCCCATGTACTAGAATTCTCAGCTGAATAAGACTGAAAAGTTCATGGTCTTACAGAGGTGACATTTCAGTTGGGGGAAGACAGATGCTGCACAAGGAAAGACACAAGATAATTTCAGATACTGAGATGTGTAATGAAGAAAATAAAACCTGGTAATTTGATGGCGAGTGACTAGAGGTGGCTCTAGAATAAATAGGATGGCCAGAGAGCCTATCCCAGGAGGCGCATTCCAATTAAATAACCAAGTAAAAGAGGAAAGTGCCTGCCGAGGGGTCTGATAGGAGCGAGTTCTAGTGAGGGGAACCACAGGAAGAGGCTTTGGGATGGAAAGCATGTCACATTTTAGAGGAACAGGTTTTACAGTGTTTCCACCAGTGTTTGTATGCTCTTACTTGGATTCTCAGGGTAGTTTTAATTTCTTGATAGCTTTTATCTGTCCTTATAAATGCCCATTTAATTCTCATTGCTGCCAGTTAACAGTTCTGACATTGCATCCTTGACATTGTTTGGGCTCCATTTGCTGGCAGGGCTTTGCCTTTAAGTAGTTCCTGGTCTTCTCAGAATCGTCCGTATGTTTCTCTGGTTGGCTGCGGTGGTCTCCAAAGTTATGTGTGCATGTGCCACCCACCGGGAGGGGGCAGTTCAGTAATCTGCTGTGCGGTTTGATTGCTGTCAGTGCCTTCATCATATGGGTGCACCTGAGGGTTTTCTGGGAAGGTGACAGGAGGGAGGGAAGGGGTCCCCTTGTGGAGGGTGTGACAATAGCATCTTCAGCCTCCTGGCCTACTCTCATGGCTGGGATGCCGGGTAGTTATTTCATAAAACGCATCCTGTCCCCAGTCCCCACCTCCTGCCACCCCCCTTGGTAGCATACTGTGAAAATAACCAATGTTTTGAATAGGGATTCACATCCTTTTAGTACGTGGGTAGCTATACCCAAGCTGAAACTTGTACTCAGAGATTTTCATCCATAATTAGTAGAGATTGATGCAAAAGAATGAATTTTTGTTAGCCACAACCAATATTTGTTGTCAAGAGGAAAAAACTTCAATATTTCAAAAACCTCACAAAAGATGGTTTGTCCAAATACCTGCTTTTGATGAGGTATTTTGGCCCAGTTTGCTCCTTTGGCTATGGTTTGCCAGGTAGACCTTCCTCTAGCCCTTTTCTGGGAGCGGGTCTTTGTGCTGAGCACAGAGTGCATCTCAACTGAGTGGTGAAGGGCTTGTGCTCCCTGTCAGAACCCTGAGCCTAGGAGGGTTGGGTGAACGGGCCCAGAAGCTGACATCAGGAGCGATGTTAGAAGAGGATTTGGGGGCGCCTGGGTGGCTCAGTCGGTTGAGCGTCCGACTTCGGCTCAGGTCATGATCTCACATTCGTGGGTTCGAGCCCTACGTCGGGCTCTGTGCTGACAGCTAGCTCAGAGCCTGGAACCTGTCTTCAGATTCTGTGTCTCCCTCTCTCTCTGCCCCTCCCTGCTCATGCTCTGTCTCTCTGTCTCAAAAATAAATAAAACATTAAAAAAAATTAAAAAAAAAAAAAGGAGAGGATTTGTAAGACTCTAGGCACTATCAGGGCCACGCTGGGACCCAGAAAGGATAGCTAGCCCAGAGTTGAGGGGCAGAGTACGCTCTGTGCTTCCTTCCTTCCTGCAGTGTATTCATGAACACCGTCTATGGGCTAGGCACTGCTAAGTATTGAGGCTTTAATAACTAGCAAGATAGATGCAAACCTCATCATGTCTTGGAAGAATCTGGTAGTCAGAACAATCGCACATAAGCAGGAAAAATCGCAGTCTTGAAGCATTGTTTCCAAGAGAGGCGCATGATGCTGTTGGCAGGGTAAAGGGTGAGATACCTTGTCTGGAGCCCTTAGGAAGTTCTAGGAGGAAGAGGCATTGAGCCAAGGTTGAAAGAAGCCCAAGTGGGAGACCAGGGGGAGGTAGGTACATGCAGGGTGGGGCAGGGCCTTCCAGTAGAGCCAGGGTCCTGTCTCTTGTTCTCTGCTCTGTGTTCAGCTCCTGGCACAGGGCTTGTGTCTGGTATATGTTCAGTAAATAAAAATTGAATGAAGGCCAGCAGTGAGTTCAGGGACAGTAGACTGACATGAGGCTGGAGAATCTGGCAGGAGCCCAACCTCACAGAGACTTGTAGCTAAAAAGACCATATATATGGGTAATTGTGGAAATTGGGACATAGAAGGGGTGTTATTAAAAATTATGTTTGGACACTAGGGCATAATATGAGACTGACTAGGGCAAACTATGATGTATAATCAGCCTCTTCTAGGCCACCATAAGGAATTTAGTTTCCCCCTCCCCCCCTCCCGAGAGCTGAAGGAAGGCCTTTCAGAAGGTTTTCAGCTTGAGTGGACGGGCAGAGGTAAGGCAAGACTTGATCATTCTGGTAACAGGCTGGTAACAGATCGAAGGTGAGCTGACTTACGGGATCACAGGAGACAAGTGCAGTTAAAGGCCAGGCAGGAGGAGGTGATGGCTTGAACTGGAGGCCAGGATGGTGGGGGATGGGAATAGAACACAGTATGTGTGTTACATGTGGCTGCTGAGGAAAGGGAGGCTGCAGGGTCTCAGAGCTGGACAGATATTGGGTGCTAACTGAGCCAGAACAGGGAAAAGAGGCAGGTCTGGGGAGAATGTGTGGTTTTAGATAGATTCAGAAGTCAAGGTATGAACTTAAGAGCCTTCATTCTTTGGTTTATGAATTTCTGAAGTAGGCCGGGACAAGGCAGCTCAGTCAGGTTTGCATGGGCTCATGCCCCACCTCTCTTAAAACTACCCCCAGCCCTTCCCACCTATCCACCACCCACTTGTGCCCCGAAACTTTATTCATCAAAAACAAATCCTTTTCTTTGTTAGTGGTAGATATCTTTAAAAAGAAAACACTGAATATCCCTGCAAAGTGGTTAATGAGGGAGAGGAGGTTAGCAAATGCTTTGTTTAGAAAAGCCTGAAGACCCTAAGCTAGAAAAGCGCTTGAGAAGATGAACTTGGAAACACTGGTGAGGTAGGGAGAAAAGGCTAGCAGAATTGAGACTCCACCGAAGGGGTCTGAAAAATCTAGGGTATTTACTACAAGTGAGTGTGCTCTGAATTTAGAATGGCTCTTAGGGTGTCTATAATTTGCAGCTTTCTAATGTCCTATTTATATAATATTCTCTACTTGGAGATCTTTAAAGGACCCTCTGGTTTGGGGACGGGAAGAGTTTTGTTGCTGGTACGACTAGGGAGAGAGGACAACTTTAAAATACGTTGATTATGTTGCAGTGAGCAGTGGTTCTACTTCATCAGTTGGAAGTATTGGAATGATATGGTCTTCAGCCGCCTGCTAATTCATTACAGAAAAAGAAAAGGCAAGGGGCTGGTCTTTGCATGCATGGTGCTTAGAAGCTGGCAGTCCCGGGGCTCTTTCCTGAGGTCTGACTCCCTAGGCAGCAATTCCCTGGACTGCCGGTAACTGTCACAGCTTTGCGTAATTCCGGCTGGGCCACCATTGCCCTCTTCTGGTAAGGGGCTTCTGCTACAGATGTACAGATGTACTGAGTTTACAGAGAAAGAGAATTCAAGCTCGTTTTTGACTTTTGGTCAGCTGTGCTTTGCCAGCTGGCATCAACCCCTAAAATGAAATGAGTGTTTGATTTGAAATGTTGTAACATATACTCAGATCATGGACCCATGTGAGGGTCTAACCTTATTTACAGTTTTGGCTTGTGGGGACTACCTTAGATATCCATATCATTTTCCACAGTCGGGCCACTTTCTATTTGGCAAAAAGAATTTCAGCCTCTTCTCTGCCTATGAAACCCTGTCTGACTGCTTCATTAGCTAACACATGTGTGAATTTGTATTATTGATAATGGCAGCAAATGCGAGGAACATGGTTTTAATAAAATTTTAGTATCTAATATCTCTGAAGCATTAGGGCACAGAACATTATAGGCCTGGGGTAAACAGTTCATATTCAGTAGGGGCTTTTTAGCATTTCTTGGTGACATATTTACAAAATGTATAATTTAGAGATGAGTTTATATTACATGGTAAAACTTAAGAATATATTAAAACAACTCCATTGGGAAGGGGCAATGAGAATATGGGATTACTATGACGGTTTATGCCACGACGAGAGGACAGTTCCTATTGTCCAACTGGTGCTTCTTCTCCTCAGATCTTTGAGTGACAACCTGTCTTTTGTTCCCCAGTAGAAGATGAGTGCTCAGGTGATCTAAGGGGGTTTGCTGTTTAAAGGAACCCTGTCGTGAATACCTAGAGTAGAAATCCTATTTTGTGAGGCATTAAAGCACGTCCTTAGTGTAACTCCTTTTAAAATTTAGACTTTTCAGGGATGTCTGGGTGGGTCAGTCCATTAGACTCTTGATTCTAGCTCAGATCATGGTCTCACAGTTTCATGAGTTCAAGCCCTGCACTATTAGTGCAGCCTACTTGAGATTCTTCCTCTCTCTGTGCCCTTCCCCCGCTTGTGCTCTCAAAATATATAAACTTTGTAAAAATAAAATTTAGAATTTTCAATAACCCATTAAGTAGCTATTTGGCATTTAAATCTGAAGACCAACACAAATAAAAGCTATCTACCATATTTGTTTGGTTTTCAGATCTAAACATATAATGTTGATCTTTTTAAGCTGGATCGGTTTGATACCTACAGTGCTGTTGAGCAGTGTAAAGTTTCTAGTTCAGTAGTCCCAGCACAGACTTCGAATAGTCACGATCCCATTATGATAGTAACGATGTGCGAGGAAAGTCCTTAAGCACTACCCCACATCCCCTATGCAAACTGCCCAAAATAAAAATGGTTAGATAGCAGTCTTTCAGGAGAACAGATAGTACTTTTTTGGGTTTAGAATCCATTTCTAAAATATCTGTTCAAAATTCCTGCATTTATCCTTTTTGTTGTTGTTTCTTTTTTTCTTCCTCTCATTCATTCATTCATTCATTTATGGGTTTAGGCCTGGTTAAAAGTTAATAGAGAAGAATGCTTCATAGACTGGGGGTAGTCTGTCAGTTGGTCAGGTGATGAGTCATGGAACAGAAGTGTTTTTACCAAATTAAACCTTTAACCCTATATATTAAAAAAGCCCTTCTTGACAAAGTCTGGCAAGGTCAAGATGAAGAAGACTCTCTTCCAGACAGTTGGCAAGATGAGCAGCAGCCTCAGCTCTCTCTTCTGGCTGGGCATTTGGTAGTGTCTCTTCGACTCTGGACTCTTTGCCCCTCTTTCTCTTCCTCCTCCTGGCTGGCCTTGGATCCCTATAAATTTTGCAATTCCTGAGAAGTCAGCTGGCTTCATCTAGTAATTTCTAAAGCAGGGATTCTCTGCTTGGCACTAATGAAACTGTGGGCCAGGCGATTCTTTGTTGTGGGCTCTTCTGTGCATTATAGAATGGTGAGCAGCTTCTGCTGGTGTATTCTACCCCCCTGGATGCCAATTGTGACAGCTCTAATTGTCACCAGGCATTGCACATTGGTGGTGGACAGGTGGTGGAAGATGGTAATGATTTTGTCTCAGAGCCACAGTTCTGGATTATGAATGATACATTCCTTCTACTTTAGCGGTATTACTTGGAGTTATACTGCTTTGTCACATTTAACCAGTAGGTACTGATGTAGGGCATATGGTGTATTTTAGCCTGAAGGTTCCTCAGTTTGAGGAATTTAGGGTGGGACATAGGTTTCCTGTCTAGGGTTAATTCCCAAGGCAGAGTTAATCAGGAGATACATACCAAAAATAATTTGACATGGTTTCTTTTTTCTCACTAAGAAAAATATTTAGTTCCCTTTTTTATTAAATCAGGAGCAGGCATCATAAAACTTTCATAAGAATAACTCTAAACTTTATACTTGTCATATTAAGGCAGAGATAAGGGAAGACTAGAAGAAGCAGACGAATGATGTGTAGAGGTGAGGAAACACAGAATCTGATTTGCAAAGAAAGAAAATGAATTTGAGGAGAATAGAAAAGAGTTTGAAGGAAGGAAGGTGTTAAATGATTTTGAGTGTTTAAGAATAGTCACATGCTGTTCATCTCGTTGAAGAGTTATTTTAAAATTTATCAATAATGTTTTTAGGGGATTAGCAGGTTTACAAATTTTCATACATGTTCACTTGCTATAATTAGCAAATCTTCAGAGAATTCTTGGAGAAAGAGAATGAGAAAGAACAAGAAGAGAATGTGTGGTTTGCTGGTATAAGGAGGGTTATTATATTTTTATTTGGGGAGGAAAGAAATGACCAGTGAAATATCACCACCACCAGTAAGTGGAATCAAGCAGATGCCAGATTTGGTGATCTATAGTGGTTCTCAACCTAGCTAGCATATTACAATCAAATAGAGAGCTTTTAAAGTATACTGGTGTCCATCCAGGCCCCATCTTGAGAAGATCAGATTTACTTGGTCTGGGAGAGAATTTGGACACACTTTTTAAAAAATTTCCCAAGTGATTGTTAGGTGTCACCAGGGATGCAAACCCCTATTTCTAGGCCTGTGATTCTCAAAGTGTGGTCTCCAGACCAGCCGCATCAGCATCTGCCTCACCCATGAGAATATGCAAATTCTTGGCCCCACCTCAAGCCTATGAAATAAGAAACTCTGGGGTTAAGCCCCTTTATTCTGCATTTGTGACCTGCCCTCCTGGTGAATCTGATGCACCCTCAGGTTAAAGAAACAATATTTCAAGCATTGGGCAGTGGTGCTTGGAAGACACTGAATCCTGAGAATCAGGGGTGTATATTATAGTGATGTTGGAAATACTACTATAGAGTCAGTGATACTGTCGTTAGAGTTCAGTTGCCTCAGGAGACTTCACTCATCCAAGGAGGAATGCCTGGGAGCTGTAACTTTCCACTGAGAGCCATCACAAGGCTTAATTACTAATGTGTAGGTCGCAGCTGATACCACGTTGTACCTCCCACTTGTTCCCATGAAGCTTTCAAGCTCACTCTCAATATTCTTAATTAATGATCCTCAGCTTCTGAAGCCATTTCATCAGTGGGTCTCCTGTCCTAGCACGTTTCCCCTTAGAGCAATCCTTGAAGAGAGTTATTCCCAGCAGTCAATTAGAAAAGGAAAATAGAGGTGGCTCTAAACAAGTCCTGTGACCAATTAACCACCTCCCTCAATTCCCCTTTGTAGTTCTCTAAAAATGGGTCAGGGGGAGAAAAACTCAGGCTCTCACCAGCGGACCTTGCCTGTGTTTGTCTAACATTCTTCTATCCCACTTGGTATTTCAATTTCCTGCCTTAGGCATGAGTTGGTTGAAAATTCCCTTTGAACTCTTGCTCATTTTGTAGAAACTTGATGAAGTAGTGATGAGAGTAGTTAGGGGATTGTTTCTTGAGCTTTGAGAAGCAGAGCAAAGTAGGAAGGGAAATTCAGCACCAAATTTAAAAGGTTCATTCTTGGTGAAAGCCATGGGATTAGGACTGATTATGGTCGCTGCAATAATAATTTTAAGAATTCTTCTTGAATCTTGTTTTCTGATTGGCTAAAGCAAGGTCACAGTGAAAGGGTGAGAGGTGAAGAAAACTTAAACTTCTTAATCCTGTAATTGGCAGTAACAGTTTTTATTGCTTCAACTTCTATTTACAAGGAAAACACCTTTACATAAAACAGTTCTATTGGATCAGCACCATCCTTGGTAAAGTTCATAGAAATTTCCCAGGTTAGTCCCTGTCAGTCCCTCACATGCAGTCCTGAGGAGCCTTCTGGAATTCCCTGTGGGATGGGAATCCCCTTGCATCACTAGGCACTTCCTACTGTGGGGTTCCCAAGGTTGTTTGCACTTCTGGTTTTATTCTCTCACTAAAATAATAGAACCAGGATTTCTGAGCTGGGAGTCCTTTTTAGGGAAGTATCTGTGCTGTCCAGTATGGTAGCCACTGGCTACATGCATATTTAAGTTCTTTAATTGCAAATCATTTTTTAGAATGAGATAAATTTCAAAATTTGCACGAGCCTCATATCGGGCATTCTCATGGCTTGTGGCTAAGGTATCAGCACAGATAAGGAATATTTCTGTCACCAAAGAAAGTTTTGGGCCAGTGTTGGTCAGTCTTGTGACCCTCATTAGTTGGCGATACTGGGACTGAGAACCATATCTTTGTGAAGTACTCCCAATTTATTTGCTAACTACGATTTGCCATTGTACTCTATTTCTTCCTCTTTGAATTAAATGTAACAATATCTCTGTGGGAGTAGGCATGATTACCCCATTTTACGGACAAGGGGATTAAGACTCAGAGGCTGAAAAACTTGCCCAGAACCATACGACCGCAAAAGGTGCAGCCAGTGTTGGGATATTCATCTGTCTGATTCTAAAGCCCAAGCTTTCTTTGTTAAAGTGTCTCTTAGAAGACAAGTTCTCTTGTTCTTGAGATCATTAAGCCCATATCTTTAGGAGTACACTAAAAAAACTTCAAATCAGTGACTGATTGTGCTTTGCTTGGTTTAAGTGGCTAATCAATAAAATGGAACAAGTCCTTGTACATCTTTTCCTGTGGGAGTTTCATCACTCCTCACAATTAGACCAGTGACCTGTGATAACAATGTGATATTTATGCAGTTGTCCATTTCATGTGCTTTAATGCTCTGATCTTCTGATCCACCTCCCATAGCATATCATTTCCCAGTTGGAAAACCTGTCGGTCAAAACGTCTTGCCAATGTGGCTTCTCTGCTCTCATCTGGTTCCCAATTTCTTAAGGCCTGAAAGAACTCAAGAGAATTGTTCTTCCACCTTTAAAAGTCCTGTTAATAATGATTTCATCCTGTTTTTTTCTTTTAGTTAAAAAAGTGAATCATTCTCCATTTTTCAAATTGATCCTCATAGGATGTTTTTAAGTTGACATTCTTAACCTAATTTGCAACAGTTTGTCTAAGTAAGTATGTATTTTGAAAAAAATTGAACACTAAATGTGTAAAACATAGCCATCATTATGTTTATTCGAGCTGCTACTGTCAAAGTCGCCTAAGATGAAATTGCGGTCATCGACTGCCACCACGTTATGCTGCCCACTCAGAGAGCTTACTCTTACGAATACCTCTGTGCCCAAGCGATTAGGTTTTTGGAGACAGAGTTTGGCCCTTACATATCCTTATTAGATTTCACTTAGTTAAATTGATCAGACTACGTTATTTAACTCATCGTCATAACCTGATTTTATCTGTCTCTGAGTCACAGAGATCCAGTTTTTTTATCTTTTTGGGGGGGGGGGCAGATCATTTTTGCTACCCCCAACAAAATATTCACTATTCCATCTCATGCAGTATTATCCACCTATGTTGTTGCACTCTATCTTCCTACCTTCATCCATGTGACTGCCATGAATGTGGACCAAGACAAGGATCAAGGAAAATCCATCCTGTGGTATGGCTGTTGAATTAGTTATGAATCCACCTAATCATCATTTCTTCCACCCCGATGTTTCTGGCTTTTCTTCACCAGGATTGATTTGTTCATTCAGAGATTCATTTGGTTGATATTTATTGAGCTCTTTCTGTGTCCCAGGCAGGCCCTTTCAAAAGTAGAGCTGCTAGGGGTTTGCTCATAGATTAGATGTAGATTATGAGAGAAGGAAAGGCATTAAAGATGACTCCACGGTTTTTGAACTGAACAACTGGGAGAATGGAGTTGCCGTTTACCAAACTAGCTTAACTAAACCTCGTGGGAGAAGGTTTGAGGGTGAAATACCAATAGTTTAGCTTGAATTTGTTGTGTTATAGATACCTGTTTGACATCCAAGTGGAGATGTAGAGTAGTCAGCTGGATTTGTACCTGTGGAGCTTGGGAGATGTCTGGGCTGGAGCAGGAATGCTCGGGTGTCATCAGCATGTGAACTTGCCTGGAATCTGAAACCTGGAGACTGATGAGGGTGTCGGTGGAGACAAGAGAAGTTTACGGACTGAGCCCTAGTCCATTTAGATTCAATATGATGAGTACAGGAGACTAAGAAAAAGTGGCCAAGGAAGGAGGAGAAGCAGGAAACCATGTTATCTCAGAAATGAGTTTCAAAGGGCAAGTGAAAGAACCACTTCCTTAGATGGCACTGAGGGTTCAAGTAACACAAGTACCCATGAGTACCAAGAACTGACCCTTGGACTTGGCTACATGAAGGTCATTGGTAACAAGCTTTTTGGTGGAGTAGATCAAGCAAAAGGACGTCATGAGAAACTTTGCCTGATTCCTGGCTGGGGTTCATACCTGCTTTGTCAGCCACATTTCACCAGTTGTTATAGTCTGGGATCTTGGTATAGTTTTTCATATTTATGCTTTGGGTTTTCTTCTGGATCCCCTCTAATAATCTGGTAGTGATTAAGTTTATAGTTGCAAAATCTATCTTTCGCCCCTTTTCGCAAATTGCAATTCCATTTGCCCCTCTCTACGATCGCCTTGTTGTCTCTGTGCCCATCCTGTTTGTGCCCTGGGACAGGTTTCCCTGGAGCCCAGTTGTCTGACCTCATTTCAGAGACTGAAGTGCCACTGTATAACCTCCCTGTCTTTTTGAGGCTTACCACCTCCTTCCTTTCTATTCCTGCCTGAATCTCGTTCTCAGTCTGGCAGATAGATCATGGTTTCCCTTTGGATTTTGATCACCATCTTTATCATCCTGAGCCAGCGGTAAGTTTTTAAGATTTTCAGCAAGGCATTATTGTATCTGTGGTTCTCAACCCTAGCTGCGCATCACATTCATCTCTAGGGCTTTTTAGGTTTTCTTTTTAAGGAAAATCCCAATTTGGTTTTTTTACAACTGTAAGGGAATTATTTTCTTATCATTGTGATAAAATGGATATGAGTTTTAGAATTATACTATTTTCACAATTCAGGTGTGTTGATACATTCCATTGTTTTACATGGTGAAACTTGAAAGGATTTTTTTTTTTCTTCCTTTTTATTGTAACCTCCAAGAAAGTTCCTGGTTCATACTCAGAAAACCATGACTTGCCTTCAAGGACACACAGTGGCCTACAGCGGTGGTTCTTAAACTTGAACTTGCACCAGAGTCACCTGGAGGACTTGTTAAAACACAGGATACTCTTAAAATTTCCAAATGGATAGGTCTGAATTTGCATAGGAGACAATTAGGAGATTCTAATGCTGCTGGTACTGTGATAGCCAGGGCTCCATCTAGGCTCCAGTGGGCAAATACCCTTCAGGTTGTGCACACAGATTACTTTCCTGAACTTGTAGAACCAGGAGAATAAGTATGGCTAAGGACAGAGACGAGGTTTGCACTTGACTTGGTTGGGCCTCTCTGAGGCTATGGTAACCCTGAGCCTTGCAGAAGTGGAAGCTTTTCCTGTGCAGTAGGCCTCAGGAAGTCCTGTCTCTGAGGTTGTGTTTTGGTTTGCAGCCATACACTTGGATTCTCTTTGCCCTCGTGTAAGGTTGACATGTTAGCCTTATCTTTGGTCTCTTTAAGTGGGCTTTGGAAGCGCTGCTTACTCTGAGCCAGTTTAGAAGAGCACAGGTAGCTCCCTTTATCAACAATGTGTGGGCAATATAAATACTTGACAAAAAATCATATGGCAACGAGATTGAACAGAGAGGGCCTGTCATAGCTTTATCTGGAAGTCCTTTGTTGTAGTAGAAAGTAGACGAGATGGTTCCAGAGAAAACATACCAAAAAACATATGGGGGGTTCTTTAAATTATTTTATGTTTAACTGAATAAACAAAATTTCTCTAAGTCACCAGTTTACCCAGAGTAGCCATTAAAAACTCTTTGTCCCCCACACCGAGGAGGTCAGAAAATTGTGCCCCGTTATCTCCCTTCTTCTTTCAAGAAATCTGCCTCCAAGACTGGCCATCCTTTAGAGCAATCCATCCATGAATTCCAGGCATTGATCACTAGGGGAGTATTTATAGAGTTTTTTGTTTTCTCTTTTCATTCTGATTCATTTTATAAGTGGTCATACATTTCTTTAACTCCTAGGCTACACTGCTTTTATCCTTCTTGACATTGAGAACTGTCAAGATTCTTTGGGGATATACAAGATTATTTTCTAAAATGTTAAGTTTTAGAGAGTTTAAAACCAAACTTGCATCCCAGAGTTTCTTGATAACACATATGCTGTATAAAATTGTAAGCAGAATTTCCATTTTCCAATTGCTAAATAGTTGGCCATAATTGGCCCTGAACACACTCCCAACGGCCTCCATGTTGCTAACTATGAATGTTGCTGGTCTTTCTAGCCACCTAAGAGTCTCTCAAGACGAGTTCCCTATAGACAAGTACATGAAAATATCTTCCAGGTTATCTTTTCATTTCATGTTCTCTGTTGCAGAAATCTGCAGAGCAGAGTTCATAGTTTTACGCTGTGATCAGCTTTGATTACAAGCCATGTGTTCTTCTAAGAAGCAGTGCGTGGCCAGGGTAAAACTGTTCGAAAGAATTATGAGGCATTTATTAGCTCTTAGTAGGAATAGGTGGAAACCTGTGCCCTGTTTGTAAATCTTATGGAACTGACAATTCAGAATTCATTTAAGATGCCCTAGAATTTGAGGCAAATTCTACCTTCGGAAGGGGGAACCCCACAATAACCCCTTGAGCCCTTTGTATGGCTGGCGCTGTGCTGAAGCCTTGTGCCTCTCTATTCCCTCATTTCATTGTCAGACACCTCATAAGGTGGTGTTCATCGTTGTCCCCATTTTACGTTGCAGGAACTTCCTCTGGTCTGGGAGAATTGAGGTGCAGGGAAGGGGTTTAAGGTCAGGTGCATTCCACCCCCAGGTCATTGTGCTCCTCGTTGCTTCACACGCTCTGTACACACCATGCCAGTCCCCAGAGGGGTACAGGCCTGCCAGTTACATTGGAAAGAATGATTTCTTTAAAACCATTAGGGAAAATGTCTATAGAAATGAAATCAGTTCTTCTCTTTCAAAAGGAATGACTGAAGGCTTATTCCTAACTGTACTCTTCCTAACTACAACAGTAGGTTTTAGAGTCTGCAATTCAGCCCCAGGGCTACTTAAAGTTTCCAATGGCAGGTGTTAAATTTAAGCTCCACTTTACGATATACACCACGTTAGTTGGCCTTTGCTGTGCTCTCAGTAGTGCTTTGCTTTTCTTCCCATATATTACCCGGGAAGACTGTGAGCCACTGTATGAACACTCTAGGCCAAAAACCCAAACTCTTTCTTAATAGGAGATGGAGATTACTGAAGGACATAATCAGCCTGTTACTCTGTTTTTTCCTCCTTGTCATCAAACTCATTAGCTCTGTTTTCCTGCATTCTTTCTCATTCCTTTGTGACTTGCTTCTCATCCATGTAGAATCTTTCCCCATCCATAACAATAAAACTGTTAAGAAACACAAACAAATGACTGGCAAGGTATACATCCCTGACCTGTAGCCAGAAGCCCCACAACAGACACCAAACAGGAGAGAGAAACTCCCTCTCGCTCTGATTCCTGTTCACCTGAGACAAGTCACATCCTCCACTACATCCCTTTCAGCTGGAAAAACCTGAGCTCAAAGAGCTAGTCATCTATTTGCTGCTCAGGAAGCCCCCCTTACGTGTTCCTTTTTTTGCATTTGAATTCACACAGTCAGCCAGAGTTTTGCAGACTGTTCTGTCTGATTAGAAGTTAGGAAAGTAAGTATTTGGCATGAAGGAGTGGGTATCACTACCTGTTTTCTGGGCTGACAGTATTCTGTTTGTGAATGATGCAACCTTAGTTATAAGGTTGATTCTGTGGTCTTTCCTGTTCTAAGAACAGGGTGCAGGTGAGAGGGGGATAATCCCTCCAAGAGAGAGAACAAGGCAGACACTTAAGTAGGTTTTATCATTGATGTATTTTTTAGAATTTATTTAACAAACACTCTTCACTGTCCTCTCTGTGCCAGGCCCATTGACAACCCAAAGGTATTGGAGGGCAGGTCCTCCCCACAGGCAGCCCGTGGGAGATGGATGTAAACAGCCATGTGTTTATAGCCTGTGATGAGTCCGCAGCAGAATCATGGAAGTGCCGTGGCACAAGCAGGAGCTTCGTCCTGCCTGAGAGGTGTCAGAGAACGCTCGGGAGAAGGACTCACTGGTTGCTAAGATTTTTACTGCTGTGCTTACACGGCCCGTAGTGAACCGATACAGGACCAGACGATGTGCCAGGCTCCGCATGGCTCTTGCGTAACCTATACATCAGGGCAAATGTTATGTGTGCAAATAGAATCCAAGCAATGGTTGTGAACCGAAACGCAACCAGGAGGAGGGATCTTAAAGTGGAAGGCACCCTGAAGGAGATCCAGTGGTGGTCCCTCATTTTACACAGAGGGAAACTGAGGCCCAGAGAAGGGAGGCGGAACACCCCTCTAAACTGGGACATTGTCGAAAGAGATTTGTGGCCTTGGACTTCCTGTGCTAGACCCTTCCCCTCCTTGTCATCTTAGGGCTTTCTCGAGGCTTCTCTGTGGGTGTGATCGTGAATTCAGGCTGGGTCTAATTCCGTTACTAGGATTATAGAATGTTCCTTCTACCTGGCCTGACGAGTATTTGCCAGGTTGGCAAGGCACCACACAAAACAACCTAGCTGTGATCACCAGGGATCTTCTACAAGTGAAAGAGAAGAGAGCTCTTAAGTTTCTCAGTGTTTCCAGAACACATACTGGTAATAGTTTATGGCTCTCTGAGTTGTCATGAGAGTCAAACAGTAATGTAAGGAAAGGGCTTCACCCAGAATCTGGCACACAGTAAGTGCTCAATGAATCTCAACTATTGTTGCTGTCTACTTGTTCACCCTCAGCAAGGTTTTGCAGTTAGATTTAAGGATACATTATACTTTGATGGAATGATTCTTTATTCTTTCCTTCCCTGACCTGTTGGTTTATTGTATATGCCATCCTAAAGGTATGCTGGGTGCTTTTCTCGAATGTAAACTCCAAGCTTAGATTTCTTGGGTCAGTATTGTAATAAGGAGAGGCCAAGGGGGTTAAATTGACAAAAGATTTGTGTTGACTTTTCTTCTGCTTTACCTCTGGATAGGATTGTTACTGTCAGGAGACTGGGGTTGCTGACCCAACACCCCACCCCACCTTCAGCGTGATTTATTGCCCTGGTCCTCTGCTGCAGGCCTCTCCTCCCCCTCTCCCTCTCACCCCAGTCTCTCTGCCCGGGGCTTTTGCCACTACTCTGCATGCTCATCCTAAGAGGCAACCCACTCTGACAGCTTCAGCATTAGAACTCTTGGTGCCTCTCTTCAAGCATGGAATGAGTCACTGCGCAGGGGAAGGAGCACGGTGACCCTGTTTGGAGTTCTTGGGTCAGTCCTTTGTCACTAATGGACAAACAGGCCTGCCAGTGCTCACCCTAGAGGGAACAGGTATTGTGGGGCGGGTTCTAGGCTAAGTAGCCTTAAATACACCTCCACATGCCTTCTGGAAGTAAGTCCTGAGTGGCCTTTTTCAGAGGGGGATATTTCTTCAAAGTCATACACGACAGGGACCTTGGGAGTCTAATGGATTTGGATTTGATTCCTGGGTCTGTCACTTACTGACTGTGTAATACTGGACTAGTCCCTACCTTCTCAGCTGCTACTTCCTTATCTATAAAATGTGAGTAATAGTTGTGCTCTTTCATTGGCTCGTGGTGAGGATTAAATTAAATACTATAGATAAAGCTTAGCACAATGCCTAGAACATAGGTGCTCTGTAAACTGTGCTTTTCCTTTAAAAACCACATGACTTTCTAATTCCATGTAACATGCATAACTTTATTTTGATAGGAAGATATTTAGTATGTTCCGTAGAGCCTTTTAGTAATGTTGGTAGATCCTGCAGGAAGAGAGAATGCTTTTTGTTTCTCATGAAAATCTTCAGGAGAAATGTCTTTCTAGATTTAATATTTAGGAATGACTGAGTTATCCTCAGTACTGGTGCATCCTCATCTTATGGACTCTGATTGGCTTTTCTTTCTTTACATTGGAAACTAGCAAACTCAGAGCCAAATGTTGCAGAGACCTATGGGAATGGTGGAAATTTTGTACAGACCTGCCATTGAGGTCGTTTTAGATTTCTACCCTTGTTTTTCTTATTTCCTCCCATTTTTAATATTTGCCTTGTTAATCCAATCTGCCGTAAATCCTTAATGGCAGGTGGTATAAAATGCCAATGACGGTTCTAGCAGACCCTCCTGGATGAGTTGCCGGTGGACAGCCTCGTGCACATGGCGGAACTACTCACAGGCCTAGGGCATCATCCTTGCCCCTCATCTTCCTACCCCCAATCCTCGTCTTTCACTTTTGAGTATCTCTGAGATCTACCCCTTCATCTCTACCCATCACCTTCCATGGTCTCTTTTTTAAAGTCACTCTTGGGGGTGACTTTAAACCTGTCTGCTGGCTCTGCTGGCCCAGGCACCCCTACCTGAGGGAGCTCTCCAGCCTACAGGTCTTTTCACGCCCCCTTGGCCTGCCCAGGGTTCCTCTGTGGCCCGAACCCTCATGCCTGCTTGGCCTCATCTGCCGACGCTGTCCTGTTGCTGCTTATTGGACTCTGTTTTGTACCCAGAGCACCCCAGGCTATTCGGGCCTCTTTGTCCGTTGCTGCTGTTCGTTTCTCTTTCTCCACCGCCTGTGCTCCTCTTCAGGACCTAGCTGAGAGGTCGTTCCCTCATCCCTGACCTCCCTCAGACAGTGGTGGCTTGGCCACCTCTCGTCCTGGGCTGTGCACTGTGGTGACACTTACTATAGCATGCTGTAGCTGTCCCTCTCTCGCAGGGTCTGGCCAGGGCCCTGATGAAACTCAGCAGGTGTTGCGTGAATGAGAGAGAACACCATGTATCTCACAGTTCTGAGCCCGCTTCTCCCATACCTACCTGTGTGAGAAGTGTAAGTGTTTTCACCTTTATTTGACACTTAATGTAAAATTACAGGATAAGGTCTTCCACCCCGGGCAGTGAGGTTAGGACGAGATAATCATAGGATCCTTCTCGTCCCTTTTTTCAAACTGTAGAAAATCAGTTTGTCACTGGTGATGGCATAGTTGTTGCCATTCTAGAAAAAGGAGGGGAATGGGCGCCTGGGTGGCTCAATCGGTTAAGCGTCTTACTTCAGCTCAGGTCATGATCTCACAGTTCATGGGTTCAAGCCCCGCATCGAGCTCTGTGCTGACAGCTAGCTCAGAGCCTGGAGCCTGTCTTCTGATTCTGTGTCTCCCTCTCTCTCTGACCCTCCCTTGCTCCCGCTGCCTCTCTCTCTCTCTCTCTCTCTCTCTCTCTCTCTCTCTCTCAAAAAGTAAATAAAACATTAAAAAAAAGAAAAAGGAGGGGAAGTTGTTCCATGATGCATTAGTGTCCTGTGCTGAATTGGAACAGCCTTGTCCCCAGAATGGGCTCAGCGCCCTCAGAATGCAGATAAGGCTGTGCTTTGCCCAAACTTAAGAGCCCATTTATACTTTGTTCATTCATTCCTTTCTTCCTTCCTTTAAATGTTAAGCACTTGCCCTGAATTCTTCCCCTTGATAGAGACTCTAAAGGCAGAGCAGTGGTGGCTTGGATGCTGAAGGGCAAGGCCAGCCCAGTCTCACTGAAGATTAAAGCTTTCTGTACACACAACAAACACACACACACATACCCGCACACACAATTAAGCACTTGTGAGCTGATCTGGTGCTAATTGCTGTAGTGTAGATTTGAATGAGATTGGACCCTGTCTGTCTGCACCAAGGAGCTAACACCCTAGCAGGAGTAGCCCCTACATAGACCAGCTATTTAGTGCAGAAATAAATAAACATGTGAAGAATAAGCCTGATCCAGGGGGTGAAGTGACAAAGCATTCAGAAAAGCTGCACTGAGATGTCTATGTTCCTCCTGAGGTTCGAGGACACATAAGAGTCGACTAAACCCAGGAGCATCGATGTGCATTGGAATCAGAGGGTAGAAACACCACATATGTTAGAGATTGCTCTGGTCAGGGCGCTGAGAGTTCATGTGACACCAAGAGCAAGAGACCGGGATGTGTTTAGCCCTTTAAGAAGTAAAACCAATAAGACTTGGTGACTGATTATGGAGGGTTAGGGAAAGGGAGGAGTTAGGGTTGACTCCCAGGCTCTTGGCCGAAACCTCTGGGCGGAGGGGGCGAGAAGCTGGATCAGACCCTGGCCTGTTGACTCACAACCCAGGGCATGGGATGCGAAGCTTTTTCTAGTAGCCTTTGGTCTATTAAAGAGGTAACTTGGCCTGTGTAAAGTGAGCACCTCTGGCCTAAGAAAGAAGTGATGGTTAGTATGTTCCTTGTTTGTGAAGAGAGATGGAGAGTCTGCTGAGAGATGAAATAAACTTCCTCCTAATTAAGGAGAAGTTGAAGGCTGTGCTTCTGGCAGCAGTACGAGGCTTTTTTTCTTCAAACTTCTGTTCACTCATGGGAGCAAAGCAGCAAAGCTTTGAGAGCAGGGAACTTAAGAAAGGCAGCATTCGGCTGCTTGGTGTGGGAGTGTGAGCTTGTTAGAGGACTCAGAACTGCTGGCTGCAGGGGGAGAGCCCTGATGTGTGTGTTGGGGTGGGGACTGCACACGTGCCCGGTGGTGGAGTCTGGCTGAAGTCCCAGGAAAGTCTGAGTACCAGAGTAAGATTCTGTGATTTATTAAAAAAAAAAACAAACAAAAAACCCCATCTAATCAGTGTGTTTATAATCAAACTTAACACTAGATTGTTTGTGATCAAAGGTATGAAGTGATGAGAGAATTGGACCTTGCTGTTTAATTCTTTAGAAAGCTACTATTACAGGGGCACCTGGGTGGCTCAGTGGGTTAATCGTGTGCCTTTGGCTCAGGTCATTTATGATCTCAGGAGTGGCTTCAAGCCCCACATTGGGCTCTCAGGTGTCAGCACAGAGCCTGCTTGGGATCCTCTGTCTCCCTCTCTCCCTGCCCTTCCTGCACATGCATTCTCTCTCTCAAAAATAAATAAACCTTTAAAAAATGTAAAAAAATGTTTATAGAAGGCTACTATTCCATAGTATCAATTCAAATTGTTTAAGTATCACCTTTTTTTTTTTTTTTTAACTATATTAAAAGTCAGTTTTGCTAACAGAGAAGGGATAGCAGAGAACTTGGTTTGAGGAGTCAGGATTAAACACTTGCAGGAAACCCAGTAATGAGCATAAGCACATCCCATTGCTTCAGCGAGGCCCTCATTCTGCCTGCCGCCTGTGATGTCTCAACAGGTCTGGGACAGAATTGAGAGGGTTGGTGAGCTTGGAAGGGAGCAAAAATTACATCTTTATTTTAACCAAATTCTAATCAATCTTTTTATTATAAATTAAGTGTTCAAAACATGGTAGTATTTGCAGTATATGTCTCCAGTAGAATCATAGCTCTTTTCATATTATAGTTGTGGCACATATCTGAAGATATCATTTATGCTTACTGCCACTTTGGATTTTTGGTAGTTATTAGATCTACCGCTATGGAAAGAGTCGGTGCCTTAATAGACAGTACATACATTACTAAATCACAATTTTTTTTTAATTTGGATAATTGTACTTCCGTTGAATTGGTTTTCTTTTGAATTCCATGTATTGTGTTTCATCCATGGCACACAAAAGGTTAATAACCCCTGGTTAATATCATGTAGTTGTGGCATATGACCTCCACCTGGTGGCAGCATATTCCTTAATGGTTACATCTATAATCAACAGTTGTGAAGAAACATTTAAAATAACAGTATACTTGAGTCTGGTTTTCAAACAGTTTTGACCACAAATCCACACTAAGAAATCGGCTTTCCATCATAACTCAGTATACTCATACATGTTTCACAAAACAGGACTTGACTGTACCATGTGACACACTGATATTTTTTATTCTATTCACATATTCCCTTTGATTCTCTTTCATTAAAATACTGGTTGTAACACACTCAGAGGCAGTTCAGTGGGTCCCACTGTGCTGTTTGACATCATAGGAGACCTTCTGTCACCATATTTCATTATTTTTTTTTCTAATTGAACTTTACTTTGTTCTCCTTTAAAATACCCATACATTTTTAGGAACAGAGTACATTTTTTATAACTGTTAGTAAATATAAATGTGCTTTTACACAGCCTTTAAAAAATGATTTTTTTAGTGACATGCAATTTATGTACACTGAAATGAACTTACCTTAACTGTATACCCCACCAAGGTACATAATCTTACCACCACTACCACACAAAGTTCCTCTGTGCCAGTTCTCAGTCAGTTCCTCCCTAGGTACTCACTATTCAGATTGCTTTGACCACAGATTGAGTTTTGCTCTTCTAGAACTTTATATAAATGGAATCCTACAGTATGTGTTCTTTTAGCTTGGCATCCTTTGCTAAGTGTAATGTGGAGATTAGTCTGTGTTGAATGGATCTGTAGTTTTGTGAGGAGCATCCCATTGAATGAATGTTCCGTATTTTGTTTATTCTCCTATTGATGGACTTGGGTTGTCTTCTGTCTTAGCTATTTTTAGTAAAACTTCTATGAACATTGGCATACAAATCTTTCTGTGCACATGTTTTATCTCTCTTAGTAAGGGCCCAAGATGGAATTGCTGGCTCAGTCAGTAAATTAAATGTGTGTTTAACTAAAGAAAACTGACCAGCCATTTGCCAAAGTGGTTGAACCATTTTACATTTCCACTAACAATGCGTGAAAGTTTGGGTGGTTCCACATCCTTACCAAATTTGGTGTGTCGGTCTTCTTAATTTTAGTCATTCTGGTAGGTATGTAGTTGTATCTCTTGGTGGTTTTCATTTGCATTTGCCTGATGACTGATGTTGGACACTTTTTCATGTGTTATTAGCTGTTTGTTTATCTTGTGAAGTATCTGTTGAAGCTTAGGTTGTTGTTGTTTTTTTAATATTAGATTTGTTTTTTTAATATTAGAATTGTACGAGTTATGTATTTTGGATCCCAGTCCTTCATGTCAGATATATGCATTTATAATATTTTCTGTGACATACATATTCATTTTATTAATGGTATCTCCCTTAAAAAAATTTTTTTAATGTTTATTTTTGAGAGAGGGAGAGAGTACAGAAGCAGGGAGGGGCAGAAAGAGAGGGAGACAGAGGATCCCATGCAGTCTCTGTGCTGACACCGGAAAGCTCAATGCGGGGCTTGAACCCACAAACCACGAGGTTGTGACCTGAGCCAAAGTTGGACACTCAGCCAACTGAGACACCCAGGTGCTCAGTGGTGCCTTTTAATGAGCAAATGTTTTAAATTTGACAGCATTCAATTTAATAATTTTTTCTTCTATATTTTGTGCTTTCTGGGTTCTAAGAAATTTTTTCTACTCCAAGTTTGGCAGAATAGTTTTGGTTTTTATGTGTAGGTCTATCATCTATCTCAAATTAATTTTTGTGTATGGTATGAGGTAAGTGTCAAGTTTTATTTTCCTTCCATATTTATATTTGGTCTACTTAGGCCGTTGGTTGAAACTACATTACCTTCACCACCATTGGATTACTGCACAGAATTAAAAAAAAAAATAAAATAAAATAAAAACAAAACACAAACTTGTTCAAAGAGATGTAAAAGTGCCCTTTTCCTGTAGGCCATCACTGACCCTTTGGGCTCTGAGACCATCCTCAACCTGCACTCTTGGTCTTCTGTTTCTTTCTAGGTTAGCTCATGCACAGTTATCGAGAGATTTGCAGAAATTACTTTACTCATAAGGTGTGAAGATTTAAAGGCTGTAACATTTTACAGGGTTGATAGCCATACCACAGACCGCCTAGCCACATATGGCTGTTTAGTTAAATTAACGTCAAATACAATTTAGAATTCAGCTTCTCAGTCACAGTAGCTACATTTCATGTGCTCAGTAGCCACACATAGCTATTGGCTTCCCTGTTGAACAGTGACAGGAAGCAGGATTTATACAGTTTTATAGCATATTTTAATGAAACTAATTTAGTTTTGATACCTGTCCTTCAGCATCTACCTTCCTCTCCTTGGTTCCTTTTCATTGGTCTTGGCTTTTGTTTCTATTCTAAAATGTATGGTCCTGGGGCACCTGAGTGGCTCAGTCAGTTAAGCAGCCAGCTTCGGCTCAGGTCATGACCTCAAAGTCCGTGGGTTTGAGCCCTGCATCAGGCTTTGTGCTGACAGCTCAGAGCCTGGAGCCTGCTTCTGAATCTGTGTCTCCCTCTCTCTCTGACCCTCCCCTGCTCACGCGCTCTGTCTCTATCAAAAAATAAGTAAATGTTAAAAAATAAATAAATAAAATGTACGGTCCCACTCATTCCTTTTCTCTGTCTGAAAATGCAGTAGCCTGTATCTGTTCTTTCCTGTGCTGAAGGAAGAATCCTCCCGACTGCCCGTGGAACCGTTCCTTTCTGGAGCCTACCCATTTCTGACCTGTTTGACTTCTCTGTGTTTGATAGTCTTCCAGCTGTCACTGGATGCCTTGGGCGTCCCCCTGACGGTGTGGTCCAAAGATAGATATTTCATCTTTGCCATTATGATTAAAATTCTACTTCTCCTTAGCATTTCTGCCTTAAAAGTTAAACTTCAAAAACTGGTAGGTTTATGACCTGTAGCCCTGCCCCATGTTAAGATTTCTGTCCACTAGGGAACTTTGTTGCCATTTCATCATGAGCAACCAAGTAGGAATTTGTGAGATTTTCTCTCATTGTTTGCTGGGTGTGAGCTAACTCTGCCATTAATGTCTTTATAGTGTGGGAATTTTGCTGTCCTGGTGGATCTTCACATACTGCCGCAAGGTTCAAACAAAGATACCAGCTGGTTTTCTGAACAGAAGAAAGAGGTACTACAAAAATTTTTACTGTTTAAATGCAATAGCTGCTGCTAAAAAAAGTATGAGCTCTTTCAGCTTTCATTTTCATCAGTAGGCAAAAAATATTGAATGATATTTAACACTGGAAAAGCAGTTATTAACAGACACCTGCTTTTTTTTTCCTTAAGAAAGCAACACATCTATGTATTTCATATACTATATTATTTAAACCAGAAATATTCTGCCTCTTTGTTTTGGGGGAAAGCGCTTTTTATATTTAAGAAAAGACGTAAAGGTGACTATTCTAGGCAGCAGGGACTTTAACTGGTTGTAAAGGACAGACTGAGCCCCTGGAGCAGGCGTGGGGTAAACACAAGGCTGATCTTTCACACCTTGAAATTAAATTCTTATTTAATTCTTAAATTCTCATTGTCTGCGCTTTGTCTTCTATCATCCTTTTATTAACATGAGTCTCTAACAGTAAGTGTGGAGATGTTGGACTGTATTCCTTCTCACTGTGGTGTGTCAGGGAAGCCTATGGCCGGATGGTCATGTGACCGGGAGCATGGTGTGTGACCTCCTGGGCCTCAGTCTCCTCATCTGCAAATGAAAAAGTTCGACCAGAGGTCAGCTGAGTCACTGCTGGCTCTCAGTTTCTGTGATCCCACCCAAGTGCTGCTGTGGCCGCGGGTTGGGGTTGGAGAGTGCATCTGGCTTTCATCACGTGCTCTGCTTCCTTCTCCGTGTCCTTGTTCTCCAGAGCAGGGATAGCTAGGCAGTGGCGTGCACGGAACTTTCCGAGTATGACAGCACTTTGTGTCCTCCATGACACTTGTCACAACAGCTTTTTAGAGCTAAACATAAAAACAAGTTTTCTTGAAAGGTAGTATATGGAGAAGAATCTAGTGATAGTGGCAACGAAAGCAAGCCAAAAAACCTTTACTGTGGCAACTGTTTTCACTTGACTTTTGGAGATTACTAAGGAAAAAATTCCCCCCAAAGAAAATTTGTAAGTAATACATTTTCAGTCAAAAGGTAATGATACAATCAGCATTTGGCTGTCCTAGTATTGCAAAGGGTACCTAGTGGCGGCCAGCTGGGAGAAGGCGGCAGGCATAAGATTTGGTATAATGGATTTACCATTCAGGTGAATAAATTGTCCTCTTCAGATCTTAATATTTAGTATGCCAGCATCTCCTATGACAATTCAACTCTGTAATTGCAAGATTTGGCTTACCAGCAACACATGTTCCTGTGGTTCAAAACAGTTCCTTTATTTCCCCAAAGTGACTGATGCTCACTTTAAGGAGACCTCACCCCAAAAGTCTTCTGACTTGACTGACATTAATAGCGTTCTAGAATCCATTGTTCCATACCCAGCCTGTCACCTATTTTCTCCCAGTTTTACCACCTCATCCTTAGCCCTCTATTGTTGATATTTAGTCAGTTTTGCCAAGTCCGTTGATTTGGAAGGGTTTTAAATAAAGCTACGAATATATGAGTCACCTCCTATCCAAAGCATGAGGCTAGATTTTTCCAGGGAGCCACACACAGCTGTGCTGCTCCACTTAGTCCTAATGTCCGGGTAGCAAGGCATGACTTTGCAAAGGTGCTCCGAGCATGATGGGACCTGCAGAGCTTGGCTGCAGTGTTCGCTCCTGCATTATGCCAGGAAGCCAGGCTTCCCTCTCAGAGCAAAGCAGATGGTTTGCTGCGTACACTTGAAGTTGTTCCTTTAAAGTTTGTTTGCTGGCATGAAAATTGCTTTGAGAGAGAGACAGAGACAGAGAAGGGAAAAAAGCTAGTCAAGGAAAGGATGTGACTTTAGTCTCTATTCAGTGCCTCATTGCTTTCATCTTTTTTTCTCATTAGATCATCTCATGATTGGGATTTCATGAGCAATCAATTTGATTGCATTTTAGCAGTCACTTTATATAGTGAAAGTCTTAAGAATGTCCAGTTCCTTTTCAGAAAAAGGAACTAATTGCATGGATTAAAGCCATGTTTATTTTTGAGTCCAGCACGAGTAGTCTTTGTACCCAAACAGTCAAACTCGAACTGTTTCATTTGTAAACTTGAGGAAGCAAATTGGAGTCCTTCTTAGCCTAGATATACTCTGTATATTTCTGTCTTCTTGCTCATCGATTTCAGCTTCGTCTTTTTAATCTGCCCATCCAGTTTATCGGGGACTCTGTCTTTTCTTGCATTGCTCTGGTTCTGAAGAGAATGCTTCGCCAAGTGTGGTGCGGTCAGTTACTAGGTTATCTTAACCACATTGCACGTGGTCTACCTTCCATTCGTCAACCTTGACTCATGGAAGGAAAGCCCCGTAACTATAGGGAGAAAGTTTGTGTTGTATTGGTCTTTGTTTTATTTTTGTCTTGCTATTTTTAGTTCTAGCCTTATAGGGCATTTATGGCTAAAATTTAACAATCTTTGTTTCCATGTATGTCTTTCACATATTTTCTAGCTCAGTCATAGTTGAACCCTGCATGTGAAGCAAAATTCTTTAATTGTTAAAACAACAGTATGGGCAAGGCTGCCTTTCTGTTGTGTGAACAATGCCAAAACGCTCAACTGTAAACGGATCTCTCTCTATTCCACAAAGCACCGCATCTTTGGGCTGCAAAATGAAAGCAGGAGAAAGATCATTGTTTATATTTTATGTCCAAATTCCCGTTTGTGAATTAAATAAGAATTTTCAGTACTGTTGAGGAGTGTCTGTATTTGCAATAAAAGAAAAGTTTGGCCATCATTGCCCTTCAGAGCTCCGTAAAATTTTGTACTAGTTTTAATTTTTGAAGATTCTGAGAGATCAACCTGAGATGGCATTGAAGAAACCAGTGAAACAGGTTTGAGTTGACCTCAGCAACTCGGAGCCTTCTGCAGAGTCTGGGAACTGGACCAGAATTATTAGTCCTTACACACCAGTTCTTAATCAGAGATAAGAAATTTAGATTTGTGTGCCATTTTTTCTTCTGTTCCCTACATTGGCTACATGTCTCTGGTAGTGTACCTAAAGTGGACAATGTTTTCCCATCATGTTGTGGACTTTTTAGAGTTTTGTTTTTCTTTTCATAAGTAACACTGATATATAAAACAGTACTCAGCTCCAGAAGTTTGCTAGTGGTGTGGTATGTTGACATTGAATTAAAACCATGTGTTTGTGTTGCCTAATAAGTATTCATCTACTTTAGGGAAATATGAGAAGTTAAATTATTTTCACCATTAATGGGTGGATATAGTGCAATTTTCACAAAAGCAAATGGGCACATAAAGTATCAACAACAAGAGCGTGGGAGAAAAATCACATTACTGATTTCTAGTTCTCTCTTCAGCTCATCAGTTGGTGCCATTCCTTTTTCAGTAGTTTCTAAACCTGCAGCCAGAAGCTAATAAATGAAGGATGGTAGGTGTTTAGGTTAAGAAAAGTATTGAACCAAGTTTGAAAAATGGGAACTATTTACCTAAAAATTGCTGTGCTGGCCCTTCTGAAACAGATCAGAAGAGCTGATTACCGCCGCCCTCCTGGCATCCCATCCTGACAGCAGTCCTTGGGCAGGGCTGCCCCTGCTGGCTGGGTTTGGGTCAGTGATAAGCCCCACCTCCTGGATCCTTCCCTCATCCACAGTCTTGCTACAGTGGGACTTCACTGCTTTTACCTTCCTTTTCGAAATATGCAACTGAGGCAGAGGGAAATTAAATGAAATTTCTCAGATCACAAACTGAACCTAACATCATGGTTTTGAGCAAACCTCAGTAGCAAACTTAAATCTGGGATGTTACCGTTGATCACAGATAACATTCTTTTCAGCTTTCACAGCTAAGTAAAAACGCAAACGAAATGAAATGTTCAATGTTGACTTTTTAATATGCATGATGTTGACTCTTTTTGCATTGCATTAAATGAGAATATTATATCTCATTTTTTAATTTACTTTAGGAAGTCTGTTTACTGTTAAAAGAAACCATTGATTCAAGAGTTAAGGAGTACTTGGAAGTTCGTAAACAACATAGGCCATCAAATATAGAATTCACAAGATCCAGTCCTTTGACCTTAAAAGGTAGGCACAGAGTACTTTGATTTTGGATAAAATTTCTTTTTTGCAGAGATGGTAATTACATTTGACTATCGTGTTAGTACAGTGATACATTTAAGAAGTATGTTCTAATGAAGATGCTTTGTTTGGGTAAAGAAAATTAACCAAAAAGCTCTGGAGGGCTTTTTAATGGTAGGCAAAATATATAAAAAATAGAAAACAAAACATTCCTAAGGAAGCTGTACTTTAAAGGATTTTTTTTTTTTGACAAGTTCTCTTACAAATAGATTTACATTAATACTTGATTTAGGGCTTTATGCCTTTTAAAATGCTTTCATATATATGACACCCTATTTCATAGGTTCTCAACTGGGGGTGATTTTGCATGAGGGGACATTTGGTGATGTCTGCTGACAGTTTTGGTTGTTATCACTCGAGTGGGAGGGGTTGGCAGGGAGCTACTGGCATCTAGGGAGTTAGAAGCCAAGGATGTCACTAACTATTCTGCAATGCACAGGACAGCCCCTCATAACAACTCATTATCTGGCCCAAAATGTCCCGGATACTGAGGTTGAACTATCCTGCCTGTTTCCTAACAACACTTTGAAAATGGTAATGTTCTAGCTGTAGGTGAGGAAGCTGAGGGTCTACAAGATTAAGGGCTCTCCCAAATAAAAGATCATCTTTTTGAGGACCGAGATGATCTTATTTATTTGGCGTCTTCTTCCCTCCCCCCACCCCCCATCCCCCTGCCCTCCTTGCTTAGCCCAGTGCTTGATACACAGATTCAGGGACCTGTTGAAGGAAAGCAGTCTTGGGTGACAAGTGGCAGAACCTGACCCCAGACCCAGCTCTTCTGACTCCCAGCCCACTGTTCTTTCCACTCCATCGTTGCTGCCTTTTTAATTTTTTCTACTTTAGGTTGGCATTTTGTAACACTCTTTGTGGTATAAATACAGTCAACCTTGTGTTAATCCTCAGAGGACAGCGCTGGACTGCTGTGAACCCCATTATGCTAATGTGGCATCCCCTGCTTCGAAGGCACACTTAAACTAGTGTTTACCTGGGCACACTGATAAGTAGGCAGACAGATTAATTTTACCCAAACTGAAAGCCTCGAACAGATGGAATTTTCAGCCCAAACAATATTGTGTTAGGTGATGCTTTCTGGAATTTCGCTTAGTAGTCAGATAAAGCTTGAGAAAAGCCATAGGAGCCTGCCTCCTTTGTACTCTGGCAGACCTGGCTGGTCTCATTTTCTTACTGGTACAAAAGGAGAAGGAACCGAGAAGGTTCTCAGACCATCTCTGGTGTGGATGTGGTGTGGTCAGTACTGATTCTCAACTAGACCTTCTCCTGCCTTCCTCTACTACTGAGTGTAAAATGCTAAATACTCAATTTTCCAGCATCTCTCACAGGTAGGCAATGTGTGTTGTGTGTTATTCTGGCCCCAGTATGAAAATCAGAGTCTATGTTGGGCTCATGTGGGCAAGAAGTTTTATTTTATTTTATTTTATTTTATTTTTATTACTTTATTGATTTTATATATTTTTTTAAGAAGTTTGTTGTTAAACAGAAAAGTGATCATTCTGTGCAATTTTATAACCTATTTTTTTCACCTAACATAATACAGAAATCCTTTCAAACACATACATCACCATTTTTAAAAAAATGTGTTTTAATGTGTTAAATTATGCATAACTTAAAAGTTACCATTGTAGCCACTTTCAACTGTACAACTTAGTGGCACTAAGTACATTCGCGTTGTTCTGCAGTCACTGCCACTTTCCGTCTCCAGAACATGTCATCGCATGAACTGGAATTCTTAACCCGTTAAAGAGTAACTCCCACCAGTCTCTTCCCCAGCCCCTCGTAACCTCTGTTCTGCCTCTGGCTTGATGAACTTAGGTACCTCAGGTACCTCCTATAATGGAATCATCTAGTATTTATCCTTCTGTGTCTGGCGTTTTTACTTAGTATAATGTTTTCAAACAAAGTTCATCCCTATTATAGCATTTATCAATATTTTCTTTGTTTTTAAAGCCAAATAGTATTCATTCATTCTTTCTCTCTCTCTCTCTCTCTCTCTCTCTCTCTCTCTCTCTCTCTCTCTCTCTCTCTCTCTCTCTCTCTCTCTCTCTCTCTCTCTCTCACACACACACACACACACACACACACACACACACACACTGTGTTTATTTGTTCATCTGTTACAGGATAATTGAGTTATTTCTACCATTTAACTGTTGCAAATAATGCTGTTCTGAACACTTGTGTTCAGATATTGCGTCCCTGCTTTTGGTTCTCTGGGTGTATACCTCACAGTGGACTTGCTGGATTATAGCGTCATTATTGGTTTAATTTTTTTGAGGAATTGTTATCCTGTTTTCCATGGTGACTACATTTTACATTCTCACCAGAATGAATCCCCATTTCTCTATAATCTTGCCAATACTTATTTTCTCTTGTTTTGGTAATTGCCATCCCAATACTTGTGAAGTGGTATCTTATGGTGGTTTCAATTTGTTTCCCTCCTGGGTAGTGATTTTGACCATCTTTTCATATGCTTATTGACTGTTTGTATATCTTCTTTGGACAAATGTCTGTTTGTATCCTTGGCCCATTTTTTAATTGGGTTGTTTTTGAGTTGGAGAATTTCTTTTCTATATTCTGGATATTAATTCCTTATCAGTATATGATCTGCAAATATTTTCTCCCACTGTGTGTTGCCTTTTCATTCTCCATAGTGTTCTTTGATGAGCAAACACTTTAAATTTTGATGTAGTCTATCTATGTATTTCATATTTTGCCACTTATGCTCGATGCTATATCCAAGAAATCATTACTGAATCCACTGTCATGAAGCTTTTCGAAAATTGCGTTTTATTCTAAGAGTTTTACAGGTTTTACTCCTTTTAATTATGTCTTTGATCCATTTTGAGTTATTTTTGAGAAAAGGATCCAACCACATTCTTTTGCACATGGATATTCAGCTGTCCCACCACCATGTGTTGGAAAGTCTGTCCTTTCTCCCATCAAATGATCGTGGCACCCTTTTTGGAAATCTTTGATCATAAATATGAGAGTTTAGGGGCACCTGGGTGACTCAGTTGGTTAAGTATCCTACTTCAGCTCAGGTCATGGTCTTATGCTTCATGTTTGAGCCTTGCATCTGTCTCTGTGCTGACAGCTCAGAGCCTGGAGCCTGCTTCGATTTTTTGTCTCCGTCTCTCTCTGCCTTTCTCCCATTCTCTCTCTCTCTCTCTCTCTCTCTCTCTCTCTCTCTCTCTCTCTCTTTCTCAAAAATAAACAAGCATTAAAAAATTTAGATAAAAAACTAAATGTGAGAGTTTATTTCTGGGCTTTCTGTTCTATTCCATTGTTCTAGATGTCTGTCTTTCTGCCAGTACTGCACTGTTTTGGTTAACATAGCTTTGTAATAAGTTTTGAAATTAGGAAATATGAGTCCAACTTTCTTAATGCTGTTCCAAATTTTTTGGCCATTTGAGGTTCTAATCACCATTTTCAATGACTATGTAGTATTCCATTAAATATCCATACCGTCTTTTATTAGTGAGACATTTAGGTTGCATCTAATGTTTATACTGTGGTAAACAGTGGTACAGTGAATATCCTGATGATACACGTTTGTACACTTCAATTCCTTTATAAAATTTTTTTAATGTTTATATTTTTATTAGTTTGTAAGCACCCCTTAAGGATATGAATACTTTGTGTGTTTTATATGCCGCAAGTGATTTCTCTGAGTTTGTCATTTGCCGTTGACTTGGTCTATTTAAGTGCATGAGCATGAACAAGGAGAAGCCTGTGTTTGCCCCCTGGAGCTCCCAGTGACCAGCCACTAGTGGGGTGAGCACTGGCTTCCCTGTACTGAGATACGTAGTGAGTGCAGCCGATTGCCAGAGGGAGGCAGGACGATCACTCTTCAGGAGAAAAGCTGTGTTAAGCATTCCTCTCTGAAAGTTAACTCGGTGTGAAAGCACTGTCTTCCCTTTCCTTTCTACTTCTGGTAACAGTTAATCTTTAATGGAGCATGCCTTGTGATGTTCATACTACCTTAGCCGGTCCCCTCCTCGGCTGCCAGCAAGCAGTCCCTTCTGCCTCGCCTGGATACCTGCGCACCCACAGCAGCCCCCTGGCTGGCTTCCGTGGCCTGCTCTGGCCAGTGCCTCGCCTGCTGTTCACACTTAAGTTCGTGTCATCCCTTAAAAGCAGAGGTCTGTCTTGTGAACCTCTTCACCAAGGCTCCCAGGGTGCAAGCCAGGATCCTTCGAGTAGCTACCTGTCCAGCCTCATCTTGTCTCACTTTTTCCTTCTTTCTTGCTCCAGCCATAGAAGCTTAATTCCTTTCTTCCAAAGCTCCATTCTTCTACTCATCTTGGGGCCTCTGCGCATGTTGGAGCCCTGGTCTCCCCTTTCCCTGTGCTCAGACTGCTCCCCGCGCAAAATCAGTCCTCAGGAAGCTTATCCTGGGGGCAGGTCTCCTTGTTACAGGCCCACAAGCATCCTGAGCACCATTCCGTTAGTGTCTGTCGCTCCACAACATGGAACCTGCCTGAAGACAGGCTCTGCCCCATTTATTACTGTTGTGTCTCCAGCTTGGAGGACATCTTCTGCTCTGCAGTCGGTACTTACTAAATGCTTGCACAGATGATAAATTACACACATGGTTATATCCTTCCTCTTCCTAGTAAGGTCAAGGCTTGCCATAACCTCCTCATCCTGCTTTGTCTCCTCCTGCTACTCACTTTCCTGTCTCCTTGCAAGCCTGTACTCCGTATCCCTCTGTCTTTACATTTACAGGTTTTGCCTTTGTCTGGAAAGCTCCTGCTTAAGTTTTAAGGCCCAACTTGACTATTATTTCTCCAAAGTCTTCCTCAGTTTCTCTTCTGGCACCTGCCACCTTTAATACATTTGTTACATTGTATTGTAATTGTGTTATAATCAGTTTACTTTTCTCCCACTCCTTCACTGGCAAAGATTGATCCTTTGCCACCCACAGAGACTCTTTTCTTCTTCACTTTGCTACTTAATTCTAGAGCATAAGCAGGGAGCTCTGGGTTATAAGTGTTTAACCTCATACTAACCTGTTAATTTCCAAAAGGAAAGAGCATTGTTCATCTGTGTCTCCCACAAGGTCGCTTTTCACAGATGTTCATCTTGCTCCAGGCTGTGTGGGCCTGTAGGGACGAAGTGGACACATGCGGTGATATACTGCCACCTTATATTGTGCATTCACGGCACTACGAAAAATGGAAGCTGAATACACGCTTTTTTACTCTTGCCTCAGAGCCAAAGACCTCTCTCTACATTTATCTAACTGCCTGTTCTTAGCTGTTCCCATAATCTTACTTAAATGCCTTTTTCAAAAGCAATTTCAAAGCCACTAACCCTAAGGCCTTGTCTGTTTCCTCCTCAGGATCCAGTTCTGTGTCTCATGTTCCCTGAAAATAAGAGTTGTTGTTACTGTTTGGTGGTTTGGATGAATGTGGATGGTTTATGCTTTTGTGCAAAGCGGATATCTTCTCTCATCTGCATGAGTTTCTTACCTTTTTCTATTTCTAGATCCATGTGACAATAATGTGCCTCATCACAGTACAGATACTCAGCGCACACTGCTGGCTGAGCTGACATCTCTAGGTGACTTTGCTGATTACTCAGATAAAAATTATTTTTCATCCTCTGAGTTTTCTTTATATAAAAAAATAACATAACTAGTTTTGAGACCATTTGCTTAATTTTACAATATAAAGGATCACAAAGAGCATTCACAAACTCAGCAGATAGCATAGCACAAACATTTGCTGGTAGCCTCATCTTCTTAATGTCACCTAAGATGTCATTTCAACAAATTCAATAAAAATTAGTGTTGTAAGAAAGTTTTTTTAAACACTTCACTGTCGATCTCTGTCAGTTCTGTCTCATTGATGTTTTTTTTTCCCCTTAGACTTGCCACTGCTAAGTATTACAGTGTTTTAATTTTTCCCAGTTCAACAGGCCAAAAATCAGAAAAGGATATGCTGTGTTCTTTGATTTTTGTTGTTCACTTTTATGTACTTACTGACGACATATTTACAGCTGTTGCTCATCTTTGTATTGGGTCGTTTGCCCTTTTCTTCTTAATTTTTCTCTTCCCATTTTTTCTTCCTTGGTCAAGGCCTTCTTAATCAGCTCTTGAATTATTGCTGCAGCCTCCTGATTTTCTTTCCAATTCATCCACACCTCTGCTGCCAGAGTGGCCTTTTGAAAACAAAACTGTGCTAGTCTCCAGCTTAAAACCTTCTGTGGTCAGGAGCCTTAGTTGCCTAATATCCTTTATTTAATTTCATTTCTGCTTGAGACTAGCAGAATGGGTCTGGTTCTTAAGCAGAGTCACTTAAAGATATTAGACAGCTCGCAGGATCTATCTGTGGAAGGCCTCCAAAGCCACACAGGCAGCAGAGCGTCAGCCCCAGGATGAGGATGGCTTTGATACGTGCACCAGCTCAGCTACGGTGAGGCCTGGGTACCAGCCTCCACCCTGGTCTGAAGAGGATTGACTCCGGGCACATGGCCACAGCGACATGCTGCCCCTTGTGAGCCACTGCAAGGCAAAACTAGGTCCCATGGCTGTACCCTGTTTGCAGGTGAGCCCCGGAGGGCAGAATGCTTGGCTCTTCCCCTAGGAAAGTGGGACATTACAATGTGGGAAGTTGCCAAAACATAGGGAGGATGGTCAGAAGATTTGGTGGGTGGACACAAGTTACAAAATAACCATTCAAGTTTTCCTCTTGGTTTCCTGTGTCCACAAACTTCCAAACAACAGGCTTCTGCCTAAGGACACAGCTCTGCCAGCAGCAGAGGAAGTAAGCTTAGCATCTCCTCTGAGAGAGAGCGAGAGCGAGAGCGAGATTGAGAGAGAGAGAGAGAGAGAGAACACCCAGAGTCTCACACCCTAGTTCCAAGCCCAGGCTCTCTGGGTGACATTCACTCATAGCCCACCTTTGTTAACTTACTGACTAAATTAAGAAGTTTACATGCCTTGCATAGAATAGTAAGGAAACATAAAGCCAAAAAACTTAGTTAACATATAAATATATGCACAGTGCATCAAGGAAGACAGAATAGGAAGATGCCACCATTCTAACTTTTGAAATGAATAGTTGATGTTTACACCTGCCTTCCTCTAACGTTTATTTCACATTCCCTTGGCCTTTAGCCAGTACCTCAGCCGATCAGGATTCTTTACCTGGCAAGATGATCCAAACCTTCATTCCTGAGGGATTTGGGCCAGCAGTGGTCCTGCCTTTATGAGGTTGCCACAGTTCTCCTTAACCTTAAGTACTGGAAATGCGCTAGATAGAGCCCGTTATGCTCCCCGTGTTTCATCCACTTGCATCGTTGTGTCATCATGGCCCAACATTTCCACTCCCCTTTGGTCTGTTTGTCTAATGGCATAAAAAGCCCGAAGGAGTTATGTGGCACTTTTAACTCAGCCTGGGTCATTGTTATCCTCTCCTTTCCAGTCTTTCTCTGAACACCGATGAAGCACAGTCATGAGGACGCAAAGTGAACTTTTGCTGAGGTGGTCACTTCCCACTTCCACTCCCTGGTTACAGGAATTCTTGCCAAGGGCACACGTATTATTCTGCTGGTCACAGCATGTAATAGGTCTTTCAGGACTTTACGCCAATCCCACAAAGTCCTGCCTTGCAGTTTGTATAACAACTGAGTTTTCAGCAGACCCTTCTACCACATAAGGCCAGCTGCATTTGATCCCTGCTTGGTTGCTTAGTAGGACCATTGAATTTTATGAATATACTGGCTTATTTGCAAAATGAGTTTCTTGATCAGAAGCACCGTGGTAATGATAGTGAATGAGGCTTTCAGTAAGTCCCTGGATGATGTGGCTGCCAGAAACATGGCAGACAGAAAACACATCCAAATCCCGAATAAGGGTCCATTCCAGTGAAGATACTGTCTCCTCTGTAATGAAAGAGTCCCATTATAATAATCCACCCACCACCACTGACCACGGGCCCATCTTCTTACAATGTTGGTAGAGAGACTCCTGTTAATTGCTACTCTTGGCAGATTGGGCATTTGGCAGGGCTCCGTGTTGGTGAGGTTAAGTCCATGTTGTTGAGTCCAAGCATAATATTCATCCTTGCCACCAAGGCCACATGGCTCATGAGGTAGCAGGTAATCTGGACCTGGGATAAGAGGCTGGCCAGCATCCATATGTAGGTCATTTTGTCCAGCTCATTACAAGAACTTCTTAATGGAAAGCATTCACATAAGATACAGATACTTTCACACACACTCCATATAACTTTTCTCCAAATGTCCTTGTCACCAGTCCTTCTGAGTTCTGACCAACGAATGAGTGAATGAATGTGTGGGTGCATGCATGCGCACGCGCGCACACACACACACACACACACACACACACACACACACTCTTCAGGCTATCTTTCCCTACAAGCCAGATGGACCCAAAGTGTACACTTGAATCACATTCTGCCCACTGGACAGATTTTCTTTCTCCACCCCAAATGAGGTTCTATCACTGCATTCATTCACTTCTGGTTGATACTGTCCTGTTGAGTAAAGCCATTGATTAGCCAGGCACAAATTTTTATCTGCTAATAAACTGGTCACTCATGCTGCCACCCTTTCAAGTCATTTAATTAGGTTAAAGAAGCACACAAACATATCTACAAGTGTTTGTGCTTATTTCTTAGTAGTAAGAGTTCCAGGGTCCAAGAACTTGAATGAACTCTTTGACATGCCCAGAATGAACTCTTTGATTTCCAGGGATCAGTAATGCTTTTGGTTTTGATAGGGAGAGGGAACTCCAGAGACTTTTTTTTGTCTTTTCCTTACTAGGTAGCACTCCAGGAGACATGAAATCCATGTTTAGGTTCCATTGGTTGCAGGGTAAATTTATCCCAGTAATATGCTCATTGAATAAGAAGAAAAGTACAGATTTTCATAGACCTGCTGGGCCCTCTGGGAGATTAATTGAAACCAAGTTCTGCGTATTGCACTCTGGGGATCATGGCAATCTGGAACCCCAAGAATTAGCATTGTCTCAGAGCCAATGTCCAGTCAGTCTCAAAATGGTGGTTATTCCCCTTTTCTCACTGCACAGAAACCATAGTAAACAGCTGTGCCTCCCCAGTGGAAGATTTATAGCCCTGACATGGGGGATGCCCGGCTCTCCCTTCAAGGAGATACGGTTCTGAGTCAAATCTGGGGACCGGGTAAGAGGCTGTGGCTTTCCTTCAAGGTAGCCCAAGGCAGGCCCCTGTTCACCAGACCTAGACATTTTTTCTATTGTATAATATATTAGTTTGCTAAAAAAATTATCACCAGCTGGGTGGATTAAACAACAAATTTATTTTCAAATAGTTCTGGAGGCTGCAATTCTGAGATCAAGGTATCAGCAGTTGGTTTCTTTTGAGGCCTCTCTCCCTGGCCTGTAGATATGGCCATTTTCTCCCTGTGGCTTCACATGATTTTCCCTCTTTTTGTATCTGTGCCATGTTTTCCTTTTATGTAACATGGACACCAGTCATACTGGATTCGGGCTCACTCTAATGACCTCATTTTAGCTTAATTCCCTCATTAAAGATTCTGTATCCAAATACAGATGCATTCTGAGGTGCTGGGAATTAGGATTTCAACATACAAGTTTTGGAGAGATACAATTCAGCCTATAGCATATGGTTTAAGTGAGGCCTCCTCTCCATTTTATTCAGAGTTATGGACATATCTGTTAACCAATAAGCCAAAGATGTCAGTGGATTGAGCCACTGACAGAGTTCTTCCCAAGGTTACTACTGAGTCCTGACCCTCTAGTGGACTAAGTGACTTGGCCAGCCATGGGCCTTAGTGGACTGTATGTCTTAGGCTATCCAGTCACCAGATGACACATCCACTCTTGGACTTTCATGGTCCACAGACACCATGTCTACCATTGTCACTAGCCTTCTCAGCAGCTACCTCTCACTGCCCAAGGGGGCTGCCTGCTCAGGAGCAGACCTGGTAGTAATTAGTGTCCTCTCCATGTTGGCCCCCCACCATTGTGCAGAGGGTTCTGGGGAACACCGGGCAATCACTTGGTACAGGCTAGCAGTCTCACACAGATCAGCTTGCATACTATCTGCTCTCTTGGCATCCTGTACCTATATTCCAGCAGAGGGATCCTGGTTCTCCCAATGATCAGCCTTTTTACTGAGCAAGAATGAAAGTGACCTTGTATGAATGGGAGTGGTCTGACTCTTCAGGAGAATGCCAGGCAAGCCAGCTGCCCAGTGCTTATAGATTTTGCTAGCCCTACAACAGGACCCATGGGAGGCTGAGTTCAAGAGGAGCCCCTTTCCTGCAAGGGGGAGAGGAGTCACTGGTCCCAGATGGCTTTGGCCAGGCAATCTTGGGAGAGCTCCTGTGGTCATTTATCACCTTGTCACTGTAGCCTAACTGATTCACAGGCCCCAGAACATCATTCTCTTGCCTCTGGGTCTTTGCATATGTTGCTCTCCTCTCCCTGCAACGCTCCTCTCTTTCCACATTGTTGGGTCAGCGCCTCCTCCTCCTGCGGGCCTGTACCCTGGTGTCATTTCTCCCGAAGAGCTTTATCTGCTTATGTGCACCTTCCCTCTCTGGGAGCTGCCCCGCCCTTTCCCGTGTGCCCAGTCCACCTTCAGCAGTAGCAGCACTTACACCAGCACAATTGCTTCCTTGCTTTCCGGACAGACTTCATTTTCTTTGAGGGCCAGGGCTCTTGGGCAGATCAGCACCCAGTGCAGAGCCTGTCACTCAGGAGGAATGCAAGCACTGGAAGACATAAAGGAGCAAACTGTAGTGTCTGTTCACCAGTCACATGTTCATTTGTCACAGCTTCCATTGCAGCATCTCTTGCTCCTTCAACAAAAGGCAGAGGTGAAAGTGGTCTGTGAGTTACAAATTATTAAATAGTTGTTCTCAATTGGTTTTCAGAAAGTCAGAACCACATCCTACCTCAGTGGAAGATTAGCTGCATTATCTCCTGGCTCTGTGGCATTTAGGGATTAAACATAGCTGCCCTCCAGGGCCCCCATCCCAGGTGTCTGTTAGCACTCGTACCCCCACCAGTTACCTGCTTCTGAGCTTCAGCCTGCCAGCCGCCAGCCCTGTGCCAGGTCCCCCGCATACCCATGACAGGTCCTTGGGGCAGCCCCTTCTAGCCAGCATTCTCAACTCTTGATCTGAAGAGAAGCAAACTCAAGAGTTGGAGCAACTTGCCTGAGGTCACAAAGCTAATAAGCGTCAGAGACAGTGTGGAAATGCCTCTGTCTGATGTCTGGGCTGTCTTCCCTGCTTCAGCATCCCGGCTAAAGGGGGGAGAGGGGGAGAGAATGTGTGTACGTATGTTTATTTTCCCTTTTAATAAAACTTCCCTCTAATCATGAAAACAAAGCTGTCTTTCAGTTAACCATGTGAAAGCCAGGAGCAGCGTTCTGCCTGAACTACCATGTGAATATCTTTGTTTGGGCTTTATATCCCCTCTTCTGTGATCACAAGATGGAAAGGGAGAAACAGAGCTTGTCTTTCTGCTCCAAGCTCTTACCTCAGTGCATTGTCTAAATATTAGGGGTTCACTACATTTTTGTGTTTGTGGAGCAGTAATTTTTTTTTTTTACTGCCTATTATTCCATTTTGTACAATCTTGTTCTTGCGGTTAACATCTAAGAAACCTAGTCCTTTGGAAAATGCCATAAAATAAATTAAATTTTCCTGGGTACTGTGGTTTCTGTCTGCAGTGGCTTTTCTTTTGGCTTTTCTTCTGAGCTGAATGCGCCTCTAAAATCTGAGCTTCCATCTTTAGCCAATGCATGGAACTGTCTGCTCATTCTTCTGTGGCATCCAAGGTATCTTCTGCGACTCTTCGGGGCTGAATTACCAGGCTTCCTCTCTCTCCCTCCACACCCACGCAGCATTCTGTGGTGGGGCACATTACCACCATGTTAGGAAATCAGTGGGTGTTCACACCAGAGGAGAAAAGGCGAGAATCGCCAAAACAAGCAAGTTCTTCCTATTCTTCCCTCTGTCTGAGAAATGTTCCCCTCCTTTCCCCAACGCCCAGTGTGTGGTACCTGCCAAAGAAAGCTTTCTCTTTGCTCTTCAGACACAGGCCTGATTGTGAGCCCTGCTCTCCCGTGTCCCCAGAGTGCAGAGTTGTATATGTTGCTGTTTGTTTTGGTTTGTATTTATTTTCCCAGCCCATTGAAAACAGGGCCTTTTCTTATTTAAAATAAATTTTGGAAGTGAACCGCTTTTCCCCTTGAGCCCAGCCCTTCCTCCACATAAAGTGGCAGGCATTTCCCAAGAAGACAGTGAAAACTTGCCGTGAAACACCATCCGTCCTAACACATTAACAACAGTAAAAATTACTGGACATCCAACAACGGTTAGCCCTGAGAAAGCCTAAGCCCTTGACCAACACTGCTGGCCGTGGCGGTCACTTTTGATGTCTGTCAGCTGTTCCCACGGAGCGTTAGCCTTCGCTCCTGTCCTGCGCACCAGCCGTGGCCACGGGGCTGGGCTGCAGTCCCACACGCCGCTGTGGAGGGGTCCCCAGACGCTGGCAGTCAGACACCAGCCACCGGAGGGGGAGAACTGGGCCCTTGTGTGGTTTGAAAAACAACAAAACAGCACAACACATTTTCAATTACTTACTGTTCTGGTAAACATTCTTAATATTTAGTCATTGTTTTTTTTCTATTTGCAGCCCTTTACAAATAGAAATGGATGTCCTTAGATTTGTCCTAGGGCACAGTGGAAACATGTGTTTTCTTTTTACACATATGTTTAAATAGCTTTGCTTATTATTTACATTTCTTCCCATAGTGTACTCAGTCAAAACATTTTCTAGACTTTCATCCACATGAGAAGCTTAAAGGGCAGTAATAAAGGCAAGTGCCTCTAAGTCCTTTGATGAATGTGCCACAGTGTCAGCAAAGATGATTTTTCCAGGAAGGGGCTATTTGCAGAACTTAAAGGTTTACACTTTTTACCAAAAGTGTGCTAAGACAGCGCTGACAACCAGGCTGCGTGGGTTCTCAAAAACTGGGGAGGCTTCGCTAACCATTTGTTGCAGTAAATGGCAAGAAAACAAAGCCCTTAAATTCTTTAACTGTTAATATTTCCATTTGTTACAGTCACCTGTTGTAGAAATTGCCAGTTTCAGTGACTGATCTTTTGTTCACTTTTCAAGAAATTTTACAAGAAATTAAAACACACACACACAAGCCCCCCCTCTGCCTCCCGTCCAGTATACAAAGTTTCAGAAAAGGTCTGGATTCTTTCTGCCACATGAAGAGTTTGTCACACTTCAGTTCAGCCACCTCGGAAACTTGATGTTAGTGTGAACCTTACAGGATTGATCCTACTGGCCTGTGAGTAATCTGCTTCCTTCTCTCCCACCCCACCCTTCTCCCTTAACCTCCCACCACACACACTAAAAAGACAATGATTTTTCCCTCATTAAACCAAGACCATATTGCCATTGCTTAGTTTCACATTACAAAGCCAGTTCTGTTGAGTTTTCGTGGTGATGCAATTTCAGTATTCCTTTTGAGTCTGCGTGTTCACATTTACATTCAGACTCAGGGCTCCCACGTTTCTGCATATTCTGGAACTGGGGAATTCAAAACCAGTCTACCAAATCCCTTGGGATTCTGGCATTCCAGAAAGATCTTTGTCATCAAATGGTGATTGCAAGATCGTCTTTTTTTTTTTTTTTTTTTTTTCCCTTTTTAAGGAGTTGCCCTACTTGGCTGAAAGCTGTGCCCATTTACCAGCTCTGTGAAGACTGGTGGTTTTTTTTACCAGATATTCCAAAGGCAGATCCCATTCGGTGGTAAGGTAGAGCTGGTCGGCACTCTTACCTTGCTGGGGGCAGGAGGGGAAGGGCTGGAAGAGGAAGTCACTGGCCTTTCAACTGATAATAAGGCTGAGATAAATAACCTTGCTTTTGGTGATCTGTTTTGTCACCTCATTTCTAATGGTGACAACTGACTGGAGGCCTGGAATTCTCTCC